>NC_056731.1:108416944-108539444 GCF_019279795.1 Protopterus annectens | reverse complement strand
TGTATGTATGTATGTGGTTTATTTATTTTGTTTGGGTAGATAGTATATAGCGGGTGATGGGGATGGCCGACTATGACAGTTTATTTTATTTTTCGCTGTTTAGTGCGTTCGGGATTTTCACGGTTCACTTTATAGGTGTCGAAGTTTAGGTATTCGCATAAAGGGTTTTTTGATCTGGTAATATAGGCCCGAACAAACATAAAGTAGTCTTCGGAAGACTATTCACGTGATCACAAACAGCAATGCTTTACACATACAAGAATATGCCACAAGTCTACATCAATAGAAAGTAATTTATTATTATTTATTACTCAGTACTACTCATTAAGAAAAGCGTTTATGATTTGGCATGGTAAAGTCAACAGCACATTACGTGCCACCAGTGCTAAGACGAACATCAGCAGCTTTCATGTAGGAATGAGAACTAGCACAACCTGCCAGTCCACCTCCAGAAAAAGCCAATGCATTCACATTTTTCTGTCACTGTCCAGCTCAACAGCAGATAACTGAAGCACTACATTTATTTGTCTCAATTGTCTGGTCATATAGTGTGACATACAATACAAAAGGCTGATGTTTTACATTCTAGGAACCCCAAAGTGTATATATGCAACTTTAAAGTGAACCGAGAAGACACCTCAGTCTAAATGCCCTCACCCATTTATTTCCAACAATGAAACTTACTACAGAACAAGAACACTAACTCACCTCACCATTCCTCAAAATAGTTCCATAATTCTGCAGAATGTCCCTGATTTTATTTCATGAATGTGTGTATATATATATATATATATATATATATATATATATATATATATATATATATATTTGTATGTATATATATATATATATATATATATATATATATATATATATATATATTTGTATGTGTGTATATATATATATATATATATATATATATATATATATATATATATATATATAAAACACTTCTTTTAGGTGTCCCTTCATGTCCACATGCTATAAGGTCTGTACTCCTGTGACCTTGCTATTAAACATAATGTGATTTACATTATAAGTGGTGCACTGCTCCCTGGATTGCTCATTATTCCATGGGTGCATTTTCTTCTTCTTCTTTTGTATCACTTGATTTATTTGTTTTTAGAGCAAAGAAGCATTGCTCTAAAAATAAATAAATAGACAGGAAAAGAGTGTTAGTGCAAGTACAGCACACTAGGTGATTATCTAGTTTACCTCTGCGTAAAGCCGGCTCTGCCCATAAACTAGCCCCTGGCACATATAAAAATGCTTGCTTTGCGAATAAGATCAGTGGAACAAAAAACATTTTCAGTGCTTGAATTCTATTACCCAGGTTGAAATACTTTCTGAAATAGCCTTTAATTTGCCCGTATATCTCATTCCATGTTTCTAGAGGTGTTTCTTTTGGGTCTATATAAAAATCGCGAAGAGGCGTTACATTGAGCGCCTCTTCACCAACACTTAAAGACCAAACGCACTAAATCACGAACGGTCAAAACAGCGATCTCCTTTCCTGGGAAAGAAATCTCCAGTACCACACACACACACACACACACACACACACACACACACACACTGTTCAAAACATAACTAAGTGGGGGGGCTTTGCTCCCCACACCCCCAATGTGGGGGGCTGTGTCCCCCACAGCCACCCTAACTAAATATACCAACTCCGAGATCGCACTACAGTGGCATAAAGGGCAATACTATGGCTCAGGCCAAGCGACTTTTTTCCCTGGGAAAAAAATCGCTGGCCTGAGCCTTCGCTATTTTCAGACTTCAGTCTTTATGTGTTGCTGAAGAGGCGTTCGATGTAACGCCTCTTCGCAATTTTAATATAGACCCATTTCTTTTGCCTCCCTGGTTATCTATATCCCCAATATCTTCTTCTGTAATATCTCCAAAAATAAGGATGCTGTTGAACAGCATAATTCACTGAAATGGCCTTTTTTTAGTTTCATTAGCCTTGTAACCCGTATTTTGGCAAAATCTTTAAAGTGAATAGTTCCCACAGGTCCTTGTCAGGAATCGTTAGGCAGAGTATTGCATCATCTATAAAACTGATATCTTTTCTTGCCTTTCACACTATTTAAAGCCTTGAATCTGCAATTGTCTTATCTTTTGGACTAAAGACTCTACATAAAGAGCAAACACTATTGAGGAGAGCAGACATCCCTGCTTAGTCCCTCACTAATGCTGTATGGGCTGTGTGAGATGTCCCCCTCAACGTAATGTGTGTGCCTGTTTCCTCATAAGTCTTCCTAACTAGGTCTATAAATACCCCTGAAAGTTTTAACTTTCCAATCACTTCCCAGAGAAAATTCCAGTGCACACCATTAAATGCTTTTTCACTGTCCAGACTGGGCAGTAGTAGAACTGTTCTCTTTTGTGCTTCCTCTTAAATCAGTGTGGATGTTCTACATGTTTCACTGTTGCAGTCATCACACTTGGGTTATCCTGCCAGGGGTAGCCCTCAGTCGGCCTGAATATCAGAGGCTTAGTATTTCTCCATCAGTTATTGTCTCTCCAGGACTGATGTCAGGTCGTCAGTGGTATAAAATCAGGCAGCCAATGCCATTACATCAGTCTTTCTTGCCAAGGAGCCCAAAGCAGAAGCAGTTCACATGTGTGCCAGATGGCCACTACCTGAGTTTTCATTTCCAAATTGAAGTTGAAGTCTTCTAAAGCTAAACACCCTGTTGGGGATCCTTTTTTCTTGCTCTAACCGATGTCAGAAAAAGTTAACACTTGTCTCACCTGTGGAAAGCAAATACCACACCAAGACGTCCATTCTTACTGCATCACCTGTTTAGGCCCAGACCGTGATCTCCCTCGTTGTCATTTTTGTGCTTTGTTCAATGACAGAACTATAGATTGTTTGGCTCTTATTGTAGCTAGATATTTTTGCTCTCAGTCCTTGTATTCCAATATGGCTTTGGTAAGCCATCTGACTACCGATCTTCTAAAAAAAATAAGGATAAAGACAGAGACAGACTGCACAGGTCCAAAACTGCCAACGATGCTTCCGTTAAGCTAATTGTCAGTTCTCCAGTCCTTAGTGAGGCACTTTCGCAGCCCCTGATGCCCGCTTCTGTGGATTCGTAGACCGCTACCAAGAGTCGTTCGGAGTCCGGTATGCCGCGAGACTCTTCTTCGACTAAGGAACCTGCGGATGTCTCTACCTTGGATGGGTCCAGAGCCACTGAGCAGGCACCGGCTTCTGTGAAAGTTCTTTGCACTACCAATACGCAACACAAACCAGCAACTTCTTTTGCGTCTTCAATTCTTTCTAAAACTACTGAGTTTCTAAGGCCCAGGGTATGAACTATGCCTAATAAACCGACAACCCAAGCTCAGGCACCGGCTTCCATGCCTCAGTCTCGAATGCATAAAATGGTGGAAGACCTTATTATGCTTATAAGGGGAAGCCAGGCTACCCCTTCCAAAAGAAAAAGAGACTTGTCCGCAGTAGTTTTATGGTAAGAACTCACAATGGCTTTACACTTCCACCCCTTACCTCTGCCCACCTGCCTGTACCCCTAGGAGGAAAACTCTCCTTCCATGCAAACAACTGGGCCTCTATTACCAACGACCAATGGGTCCTCAACATAGTGTCCCATGGATACAAATTTTATTTCCACACTCTGCCAACCCCAAAAGGGTTTCCAGATCTTCCTCCAAACCAATGGGCAGAGGCCAAAAAGCAAGTCCATTCCCTGCTCTCCATGAGGGCAATACAGCATGTTCCTGCAGACCAGATAGGCCAAGCTTTCTATTCCAGACTCTTCCTGGTATCCAGAAAAGAGGGCACTTGGCACCCACTCCTTGATCTATCCATTCCAAACACCTTTCTGGTGATACCAAAATTCAAAATGCTCACCCTCCAGCAGCTATTTCCTATGCTTTTCCAAGGATACTTGGTTAGCCACCCTAGACCTAAAAGAGGCCTACCTACACATCCCAGTCAGGGAATCTTGCAGGAAATATCTACATTTCAGGGCAGGATATATGCACTTTCAGTTCTCTGTGCTTCCCTTTGGCTTATCCAGTGCTCTCAGAGTTTTCACAAAATGCCTGGCTCCAGCCATTGCTTTTTGCAGACAAAGAAATATTCAAATTTACCCCTACTTAGATGATTGCCTGATTCAGGCAGATAGTCAGGAAAAGTTGTTACAGCACCTGACCTTTGTAAAGGACCTACTGACCTCCCTGGGGTATACTATCAACGAAAAGAAATCAAAACTAGTCCCCATACAAAAAAATGTATTCCTGGAAGCAAGCCTGGACACAGCATCCCAGATGGCATTCCTTACTCCAGAAAAACAAGCCTACCTGACAGGCTACTTCTCTCAACTAGCCACCAGAACCCAGTTATCGGCAAGGAAAATCCTGCAAGCTCTGGGGTTCATGGCCTCCTGCATTGTACTCATTCCATATGCCAGACTGCATATGAGAAAACTACAATAGTACCTAAAAAGCCTTTGGTGTCAACACTCTCAAGACCCAACCTTCATGCCTACAGTGGTGTCCAGTGTGGCTCTCAACCAATCCATTAATTTGCCCACCTTTTTCCCTAACCCACAAAACAAGGGTTGAAAGGATTCTGCACTCTCTAGATGTGCACAGACAGCTCAGATTCTATCTGGATAGGACTAAATCTTTTAGAAAAACTGACCAATTGCTAGCCAGCTTCGCAGCAGGGGCAGAGGGCAAGGCCATATCCAAACAAAAAATCTCCAAATGGATAGCACACTGCATCCATTTCTGCTACAAACAGCACAGGAAACCACCCCCAAAGGGGGTCAGGATGCATTCCACCAGGGCAGCCTCCACCTCTGCAGCTTGTCTCAGAGGGGTCCCCAACAGGGACATCCTGGTGGCTGCAACATGGACTTCTATTCATACTTTCACCAAGCATTACCACCTGCCTATCTTCTCCAAATCCAGGGCAGGCTTTGACACCACAGTCTTGCAGGGCATCCTAGCCAGCCCCCAGTCTTCTTGACTGCCTCCACCCTTTTCTTCAGTTTTGGGAATCAACCCAAGTGTGATGACTGCAAAAGTGAAACACGAAGAACATAGTACAGTTGTGTACACTTACCATAAATGTAAATGTTCGAGTGTATTCACTGTTGCAGCCCTGTTTTTTAGGTTCATAGGTTCATAGGTTCGTACTAGACTATCTGCCCTAGGTCATTTATAAACCTAGCCAGATTGTGTGTGGCTTTCACCACCCCTTAGGATGAGAATACTACGCCCATTTAGGGTTTAGTTTACTGTGCCTCTGTCTAGTAGTGACACAGAGATGACCCCCAGGGTAAACCTATGATCTCCCATCCTCTCGTCAAGATTTCTCTTGAATAGAGTTAGTGAGGGGCTCTGCCTAACATGGACTGGGATTCTGTTCCAGAGTGTAGGGAGCCTCTGGGTTATGAATCTGTCCCTCCAGCATGTCCTATTTATTTCTGTATTAAGGTTCAAGTCTCTTGCTCTCGTGGCTCTGATGGATTTGGATTTTCTGAGGTGGAGCATGTCCATTAATTCCGGATTGGACATGGCCTTGTACGTCAGGCACAGATCACCTCTGAGTAGGCGGTATGCGACTGAATAGAGCTGGAGTTTCTTCAGCCGGGCAGCATATGACATATGTTTGAGACCCTTTATCCTCTTGGTGAGGAACTTTTGGGGTCTTTCCAACTGCTGCAGTTGTTAGGTAAGATACATCCCAAATGGGGCATTGTACTCAATCATTGGCCTGATAAGAGAAGAGTACAGGGGCACAATGACCTCTCTTGATCTAGATGTGAATCCCTTCATGATAAGGTGGGCAATATAGAAGGTCTTCCTAACCACTTTGGCAATGTGAGTGTCAAATGAGAGGTTACTGTCAACTTGGGTCCCTAGGTCCCTGATTACCTCTTCCGTACTTAATGGATTACCACCTATGTGGTAATTTGTGGGTACCTTGTTTTTCCCAAAGGGTATGACTATACATTTTTTGGCGTTCAGCTTAAGGCCATTGTTCTGGCACCAATTATCCATTTCTATGAGGCCTCTCTGAAGGATGCTTGTGTCCGCTGGAGTATCAATTATGGCGCCCAGTTTGCAGTCATCTGTGAACTTTGTCAGCCACAATCCTCCTATGTTTGCCTGCACCTCGGAAAAATAAATGCCGAACAAGAGGGGTTCCAGGACTGAGCCCTGTGGGACACCGCTTGTGACCGGCTTAGAATCTGACATGGCTCCAGCAACTCTGACCCTGTGGGTTCTGTCCTTGAGCCAGTTTGCAACCCATCTTGTGACATATGGGTTTACATTTAAGCTGGTGAGTTTGTCTATGATGCCTGAGTGGGGTATTGTGTCAAAGGCTTTTGCAAGGTCAAGGTAGGCTGTGTGAACTGCCTTACCCTCATCAATGGCCTTAGTGGCTGTTTCAAAAAAGTCGACCAAGTTCAAAAGGCAGGATCTGCCCTTGACAAAGCCAAATTGGGTAGGATCCAATGTCTGTAGGTCCCCAATGTCTTTGTTTATGAGTTCCATAATGATCCTCTCCATAACTTTGCAGACCAGGCTCATCAAGCTTATGCGGCGGTAATTTCCAGGGTCCGTAGAAGCACCGCCTTTGTGGAGTGGGACCACTGTTGCTGTACGCCACTCTTTGGGTATGTATCCTGTAGTAAGGCTAAGATTAAACATCAGCCTTATGTGTGGGTTTAGTTCCTCTTGGAGTTCATGTAGCACACAGCCTGGGACACTGTCCGGTCCCATTGATGCTGTGTTTTTTGCTTTAGAGAGGGCGGCTCTCACCTGGGCATCTGAGATGTTAGGGAGGCTACACTCTACTGGGATAGATGTTTCTCCTTTTGGGGGGGAGGAGAAATTTGCACTGAACCTGTCTGCCAGAATGTTGGCAATGTCTGTGGGTTCCGTGTATTTTGTGTCATTTTGGACTAACTCTGAGCATATCTGGGAGTTTCCACCCAGGTTTCTAACATAGCTAAAGAAGGCCTTGTGATTGTCTTTTGTGTCTTTTGCGATTTTTCTCTCAAAGTTGACCTTGGATGATTTTATGAGTGATCGTAGTTTTTTGCTAGTACTGATCAGAGATGCCTTCCCTTTTAGGGATTTTGCTCTGTCATGTAGTAGCTTCCTCCTCCTGTTGTAAAGTTTGTTTATGGCTGGGGTCCACCAGACTGGGCGCCTGCCTTTGGGGGAATGGGTCTTGGTTTTATTGGGATTGCATGATTCATGCATTCTTGAAGGTGCCCGTAGAAGGCATTTGTAGAGGATTCAGCAGTGTGGGTTGTGGTTTCCACTGGCCCAGGGGCCTTGAAGGATACCACTTCAGTCTTAAGAAGTGTGAAGTTGGCTTTTGAGAAGTTCTTCACTGTGGTATTTTGTGCAGGGGGTGGGGGCGGGATGTGGATTTCCAGTGAGATTAATTTATGGTCTGATCTCACCAATGAGGGATATACTTCCGGTGTGGAGCATTTTGTCCCCATGTTTGTGATGATCAGGTCTAGTATATTATCTCCTCTTGTGGGAATGGTGACTAGTTGTTCCAACGCATTTGAGTTTATGAATTCTAGGAACCTTTGGGCTAGGGTGTTGGGGCTTGAGTAATGTTCCCAGTTAATGTTTGGGTAGTTGAAGTCTCACAATATGATGGTATTTGGAGAGACATTGATACTCTCCAGTGTCTTCAGGAAGGCTGTGTGGGGTTCCTGAGTTTGAGAGGGTGGTCTGTAGCATGCTACAAACTGTAGGGCAGTTTTGCCTATGGTTAGTTGCACCTGGATGGTCTCCGATGCTTCATGCGTTGCCACTAACCTGGAGGTGTGGGTATCTTTGATGAATATGGATACTCTCCCTCCTTTTGTGGTTCGGTCCAAGTTTTGGGGCCGGAAAGCATGATTTGAGGTAAAACCTGATAGTGCTGGGGTGCTCTCAGGAGCCTTGAACCAGGTTTCAGTCACTGCACAGACATCGATGTTCTCCATACTGAGGAGGGCTTCGAGAGCGTGCATCTTGAGGTTTAGACTTCTGGCATCGAGCAGCATTACCCTTAGTTTTTTTCCACTTGTGTTTTCTAGGGAGGTAGGTTTGTCATTTGAGCCTTGCCTAAAAAGGCACTATGGGGTGGCAAGAGCCTTGGCCAATATCCGGAAGCCCAGGGTGACAGGTGCAAGCCATCCCTTGTGAAGCAGCGTGGCTTGTCAAGCATGTCATCCCAAGCAGACAGACATTGGATCCCCTTAGAATGACACCAGTAATTAAGCCAATTGTTAAAACTGATCATTTTGTCTTTGTACTGTGGCATCATTCTTGGTGAGGGTAAGATGCTGCTCAGGGTCAGGGTCATACCGGCCTGGGCTACATAATCAGAGAGCTCCTCTATGTCTCTTTTCATGTAGTCCAGGGAGGTACATCTCAGGTCATTCACACCAGCATGGACAATGACTGAGTCATATTTGTACTTGCTGTGGAGTGACCTGAGTGCTTGTGTTATGTGGCGGATTCTAGCGCCCGACAGGCAGCTTACTGTGACCTTTTCCTTGTTCAGTTTGGTGAGCAGGACGTCAGTGTGTCTGACTATGGAGTCACCTATTACAAGTGTGTCTGGCATGTTGTTTGGCCTTAAGGGCTGTGACTGTTTAGCACACTGACTTTGTGAACTATGTGTTACATGTGCTATGTCTTGAGGTGGCGGTTGCTTGGGTGTCTGCTTTGGAGGCCTCTGTTGTTTTCTGTTCATACATCTTGCTGTGGAATTTTATTTGTAGAATTCTGTATAATTCTAGCTATATAACTCTATCTTTAGAATTCTGTATTTATTATTTTATCTGCAATTTTTTTTTTTTTAGAAATTTAGCACTAAAGTTCTACTGATATAATAATGTGGTTAGAATTTTAACTATAGAATTTGCTTGCTCTGTGACTCCTCTAGCAACAAGTTGGCTAAGAACCAACTTACTGAACTCAAACAGCCAGGAGATCAATCTAATGAAAAAAAAAGTGTAAACATATTTCTACCAGAAGCAAGCCCAAGCACACTGCACCTACCATTTGGGGAGCAAACCTCCACATCCCCCCAACTTATATACCTGTTCATAGAAACATGAAGAAAGAAAAAGTCTCCTAAAATTAGAGGATTTCCTTACTGTACCCATATAAATAACACACTAGCATGAATTTACTATGGAAAAGTGTGAGCAAAATGTTCAGCTTTGCTGAGTTGTGCTTGTTAAATTGGTTCCTCGTACAGTTTACTTTCACTAAGTAGTAAAGAAGCAGCAGAGCTCTTTGTTAAGATTTCTGTGTTTAGAATTGCAGCTGTAGAAAGCTGTATGCAGAATTCTGTGTTTGAAATTTAGAATTTTATTTGTAGAATAATATGTGCAGATTTTGTGTTTCAAATATATCTGTAGAAATCTACATGTATAATTCTTTGTTCAGCTTTCCATATGATGAATTCTGCCTAGAATACTATCTGCCAAACTCGGTGCTTAGAATTTTGTCTATATATTATACATGCTGAATACTGCGTTTATAATTCTGTCTTGCAAAATACTATCTGTATAAGTATATTTGTAGAATTATTTGTTTTGATTTCTGTGTTTAAAATGCAATGCTTATACTGGGGCGGCCACAGTGGTGCAGTGGTTAGCATTGTCACCTCACAGTAAGAGGTTCTCCCGTTCGATCCTTGGCTGGGGTGCCTTCTGTGTGGAGTCTGCATGTCCTCCCTGTGGTTGCGTGGGTTTGCTCCGGTTTCCTCCCACATCCCAAAGACATGCTGCAGGTGGATTGGACACTCTAAATTGGCCCTAGGTGTGAGTGTGTGTCTTCTGTGGAAGGTTGGGTGCCAGGCTGGCAACTTGACACTGTAAAACTCCACTGCCAATCATGAGTGGACAGGTGATCTGCTGTGGTGACCCCTAACTGGGAAAAGCCGAAAGAAGAATGCAATGCTTAGACTATTGTGCTTTGAACTGTATCTATTGTGTTCTCTCAGTTTCAAAGTTTATTATTCCTTCTCTAATGTTACAAGTTTAAAATTCTGGGCCAGATTCCAAAAGTTATTTGTGGACAGCACAGTATGTTGAAGGAAGACTTCCATGCACCGACTGTGGAAGCAGTCCGAGTACTTAGCTATTCAGGATATTATAATTAGATTCCATGCACATCTGTCGGATTCCAAAACTCATTGTACACCCCAGTGTAACTTAAATGTGACAAACTGCGATGCCAACTTGGTTTCTGAAATCCTTGGCTTATGTTATACAGCCTCACAAGGAATGGAAAATACTACTACAGATCTTCTTCTTTTGGCTTTTCCCAGTTAGGAGTCACCACAGTGTCGAATTGCCAGCCCGATGCACAACCTTCCACAGAAGGCACACACACACACACACACACACACACACACACACACACACACACACACACACACACACACACACACACACACACACACTCATGCCTAGGGCCAATGTAGAGTGTCCAATCCACCTACAGCATATCTTTGGGATGTGGGAGGAAACCAGAGCACCCGGAGGAAACCCACACGACCACAGGGAGGACAGACTCCATACTACTACTACAGATATTACTGAAAAAAAAAGTTGCAACCTGCAGTTAATGAACTGCAACAGGCTGCAGTAATACAAGCCATAAATGAGGATGTAGAGTCAGAGCAAGGCTTCAACTAAACCAGTTGTCATACCAAAAAATAATTGACAGGTACCACCTAGACAGACAGCTAGTACAGGCTGTGCAAGATGTGTGCCCAGCACATATCTGTGTGGATCCAGTGAGGAAACCCCATTCCATCTTCAAACCAAAGTGTTTCTCAGCCTGGGTGCACTTGCATCTTTGACATTCCAGAGACACATTGGGATGTGGTGAGAGTATCGCAGACAGCTGCCAGTCATATCCTGGCAGCAATGAGCAACAACGTGGATGACTACATATACTTTCCATCTGTCTCTATGGAGCAGAGAACTGTAATGCACCAGTTCTATAACATTTCAAACTTCCCATGTGTAGTTGGTGCACTAGATTGCAAATGCATCTCTATCAAGACCCTAATACATCCTGAAGCAGACAACTATATAAGCAGAAAGGGCTGGCCATCCCTAAACTGCCACTTTATGTGTGCAGCAGATGGCAGCAGAACAGACCTTATGGCAACACCCTGGGAGTGTCCATGATGTTGCCATATGGAGGGAAAGTGGACTGAGTGCCATACTCCAGCAAGGTAAAATAGCTGAGGGACTACTACTGGGTAAGTACAGAAACACAGCTAGGATGTAAGGATACACACTTCCCAACAACATCCATGTTGACAACATATGTGTTTACTCCCTACAAAGGGTGACTGTGGCCTTGAGCTATGGCTAATGACCCCATACTGTTAACCATCCGACCCATCAGAGGAGGCCTACAATAGAGAACATGCAACAATCAGAAATATCATAGAGTGTGTGTTCGGTATACCGAAAGCTTGGTTCAGATGTCTGGACACATCTGGGGGCACACTGCAATACACACCTGAGAAGGCAGCACAGATGATAACAGTGTGTGCCATGCTGCACAACATGCTAATTAGAACACATGACAGTCTTTCAGATGCAGGTGTGGGTGAACTATCCCAAGAACCCCAGATGTCTGAAGATGACATCCCACTGGTATCAGAGGAGGATAAGGAGGACATAGGGGACCAGTAGACACAGAAATAAGCAACATAAGGTGTGACTACAAGTGCAGTACCAGGAAACACAGTAGTGTCTGACCCACAACTTTGAGTCATGACAAGCCATATGTACAGAAGTACACAGATTAAACATTGAAGTTCAGGTGTTGCCCCACCAGAACAACATGGATTGCATGTAATGGCAATTACCCACTGAGCATTAGACATAATGACATAATCACAACATATTACATTGTGAACATATACAAGTCTATCACAACAGGGATCATCAATTCAGGGCACAACTGACACAGGTATGCATACAGACTCATATTGTTGTATCATTGTATGACACAGAATAAGGGATACACATCAGTGCAACACATTCCTATCTCTCCAGTATAAAAACTGCAAACAGGTAAACAACACAGGATATAATGCCGAACTGTTGTTAATCTTACAAGCCAAATATATTGCTGTAAAGTATGGCTAAAGTAATGCAATAAATGGAGTCAGCTATGTTAAACTGTTGGACCCCTGTGGCATCATACTTGTCAATGAACACAGATAGATGAAATTGTCTTTGTTCTGCACAGCAATTATCATTGCCACAGGGTGAGAATGGCAGTACGAGACAGAGAGGATCAACTGTGAGTGTTACTCTAATGCAATCTAGGGTGCCCACATGATGGCTCACACTGTGGTCTGGTCTGCCCCTACCATGTATGGAAACATTTGGCCCAGGTTGCTCCACAGATGAGACTCATGGGGTGACACGAGCATGTGGAGGTGAAGGAGCATGACTGTAACTTGAATGCCTGGTTGTAATTGTCGGGCCCACATCAGATGGGTCAGCAGTGGAAGTGTGTGCATGTTGGAACATAGACATTGATGCCTGATGGGCAAGGATGATTCTGCTGAGAGGGTGCACATCTCTCCCGCATGGCAATTGTTAAAGCATATTCAGGGCACACCAAACCCTGCTGGTACCATGGCACTTCTGTAATACTTTAGAGGCCAGGGATTCTACTGACTGTGCTACAGATAACATACTTTCATTCTGAGCAGCCAATGATGCCATCACCTCACTGTGTCTGTGCTCCTGTCCTTCATCCAGCACACCCAGCTGGTGTGCAACACAATCTGTGGCACAGGCAAGTGCATGAATGTCCATGATGTTTCTGAGAACGTAGATTTGCCTGTAAGAGTAGGCAGACACCCTGTGACACCTGCCCATGCACACCAGCTGCATGCCTACATCTACTGAGACTGACAGTATCAATGCATTGTGGGGAATTATCAACATCAGCAGCAGTCTCAACATCAGTTTATTGTTCAAAGGCTTCATCCTAGCCACCATCCAATGTCCCCTCATTGTCAAAATGGCTGCAGAAGTTTCCTTCCACATCTGAGACTACAGCTGCATCCACATGACTGTCACCATCTTGGCCAGACTATATCACCATGTCAATGTCCTATGTTCCAGGGGACATGTTACCATACAGAGACACACCAGATCCCATATCATGATTACTGGATGGCCTAATGGAGGATACAGGTAGTTGATGTGCTAAAAGAAGAGACAGAGGACACAAATCAAGATAACATGCTTTATATCACTAAAGACATATGGCACATATATCTCACTGCAATGTTATAGATAATACTGACTTTCCATTTGTTCTTGTCTGTGTATGGGTCATGGAATATATATAACAGTGATTTGATAATTGGGTTGCATATGCAATATGCATGGCGTATGTGAGGAATACAAACATAACATGCACTTGATAAGTCCTCATGAGAAGACAGTGCAGTAGAAGAGGGATGAATTTCAACTATTGTAGGGAAACAAAGTCAGTATTATTAATCACATCGTTGCCATCATGAACCATTTGAACAGTGTTAAACATACAGTAGGCTATATATAGACATACCACGTGCTTGTGCACTTGATGATGATGATGATGATGCAGTCTGTCCTAGAAATGGTAGAAGGACACAGAATTAATGGAGGACAACAACAGGAGTAACAGCAATGACATGTATGACAGATAGGTAACAGCGCACCACTGACAGACTACTGCTGTTGTGAGTTTGTGTGTAGTGTTGCAGATCCCAGGAAAGATAACACAGTCATGTATACATGCAACAGAATACCGACAGCATGACATATGATATAGCTGCAAACTATGGACCTTCATATCAGTTCATCGAAAGACATCTTCATCAAACACCTCTCCATCCACATGAAACCATCAAAATTCACTTTTTCCCATGTTAAGGAAGTAGTTGGCTGACTCCACAACTTTACCCTTTTCCCCACTGCAGTGCAATCTCAGAGTTAGTATATATAGTTAAGGGGTGTGGGGGAAAAGCACCCTCACTTGGGTGGGTTTGATTTAGTGCATTGTGTGTTCCTTTGTGCTACAGGACAATTGTTTCATAGACCTGGGAAAAATTCTGCAAATTGCAAAAGTGAATTTTGACAGTTTCATGTTGATGGAGAGGTGCTCAATGGAGATGTCTTTCAATTAACTAATATAGACCTGTGGTAACATATCTGGACAGCCTGTACTTAAACCTGCATGGCTTGGGCCCCACCGGATGTACTTGTAGTGCACAATGTTAGGGAAATATAAATAAGACAGTAAAGTACAGTGACATGAAATGAGGCTGACGAAATAACAAGTAGTGGTCACAGTAACACTGTATGGAGACAGTCACCTGTTAATATTAATGCAGACAGCATTACACATGTTGGTTGAACTGTTCTTTCTGTACTGCAGTTGTACGAGTATGTCATTACACTTACATTCATCATCATCACCCTGTGTGGATCTGTATGCACAGTTCAGTTCTGATGCTGCAAATCCAAAAAATAACAATACATGAATATGCATGAACAGCAATATGCCCACTCTTGGGTATGCATTGCTCCCCACTTGCCATATGCAGGAGGCAAGAAATATTGTGATCTCATTGGGGAGGTCAAAGGTGGGACACCGCCTATGTATCCCTCTATCTCTCATGCTTTCATAACCTGTTGGCTGCATAGAGGATCATGTCAGAGCAGCATTAGTGATAGGCCTCATGGGATCTATTGTGACCTCCAACCACATTAATTATGTTGGTGATGTCGGACCACAATTCAGTCCTCCATACTGTAGTCCCTCTGCATCCAAGGATTATCCTTCCATTTTATTGCAGAGCATGTATTATAATGTCATTCTCATGTGGAGAGAAGTTGTTGCCCCTATGTCTGTTTGCCATCTGAAAGACAGTGACATGCACATATTTATATTCATGTGGGGACCCAGTTATGCAGATAATTATGTGGACAGCTTATGTCACTATAAACAGTATGCATTCCTGTGTAATGCAAAAGTCTATGAAACACTCACTGTGACATCTGCATGCATATGCATTAAAATAATACTCAAATTATCAATTAAACAGCTTACAAAAAGAGTCAGAAAACTTCAGTATCCATAAGCAGACCACAGAGAGTATGGATCCTTCTTTATTGTACAAGTAGTTATAAGACTTGTGTTAGGAACCATCATTGAATAAATATTCGTAACAGCAAAATGACATAGTACATACAGATACTGTCAGAATCTGTAGGTTTCTGTACATATACCACAGAGTGTATGGAGTCAACCACAAGACATATAGATAATCCATAAAGCTGTCTTTATGTACTGTTGATTTTTGCTATGTAAATCTGTCAATACAACTGCATATGGGAAATTAATGCATTCCTTAATGCAAATGGCAACACCTGTACGTAAAAAGGTAAATCAAACAGCATTCTAGTAAGTTACAAGCATTTGTCTTAAGCAAACATTTTCCATAAAAATAAATCTAATCATGTACATTTAAGAATGAATAATGTTAACAGAGGTAATATTCACCAAAACAGAAATACTAGCAGGTGCCAATTTACCTCATCAGCTAGCTATGACTGAGGTATAACTGAAAGTAAGAGCACCAAATGTGCATCCACCTTTAAGTACCATTTGTACCATTCATAAGTAATGAGGTTCATTAACATTTCAGGGTTTGGAATCCCATTTGCATATGTCTGTGCAAGTTCTTGAAATCTGGCCAATTAACCAATAGCTCTGCGTAACCGGAAGGCAGTGGCTTAGCTAGAGTTTGTGCCACACGGGGCTGTCTTTGAGTTTGCCGCCCCTTCCCCATCACAAAAGCATGGTCAATCAATTGGGGCCCTCCCATTCACAGCCCTCCCCTCTGCAGCCATTCCAGTGTCCCATTACTTGGCTATTTCTCCGCATTTACCATAAACACTGTAATGTGCATAATGTTTTATGTTTTATTTCTACAAAGATTATTTAGATTTAATTTAAAACTTTTATTTTACATTTTATAGCACAAATATTGATAGACATTTGCTAAACAAAGCAATACAGTCTCACACTGAAAACAGACTTAGCATTAAAACTTCTCTGCCCTTGAAACTCACATTCATCGATACAGTCTTGAAACCCACATTCAAAGAAAATGCATCTTGGCAGTGGTGGATAAAGTTTACCTTTGGGCTGTTTTCAAATCATAGGCTCCTTGCACACATATTTAGCACCATGCAAACATGCATGTGTTCTTTGATTCACCTTTCTGATTGTATTTAATTATATTCCTTGTATAATACAGCACAGTTGTTAGAGTGTGTTTTATAATTATTGTTGTAACATTTTTTCCAGTAAGTAATGAAACAAAATGTATGAACCAATAATAACAAAACTGCTCAATTCAGAACATTTCCATCATAAAAGTCTACTCAAACTTCTGTCATTATAATCCACTCATACCTCTCAACCTCTTAAAGCAAGAAATCTGGATAAAGCCATAAATAAAAGTAGGATAAACCCCAAGAATAGGGACAATTTTCAAATATTGCTTTTACAAACTTAGAAAATTGATTGAATAACAGGTTTTGCATTAGCATGAATTTTCTGAAGGGTATGAAGTCTGTAACTCTAAAATGTACCTCATTGTCCTTCCCAGTTTATTAGAAATATTAAATAATGTGACCTGTAATAATAATATAAATGTAAGTATTACATGGCTGAAAGAGTTTTGTGATAGTAGTGAGTTTGCTTTCCCAAGAGGATATGGGGAGCTTAGACAGCCAGTCTACATTTTGTACTGTAAATGTGGATAGGGGATGGTACAACCTGCCATCCTGGGTCTTTATTCTGATAAGGAAGATGGTGATTCTGCTTAGTGGGCACTGTTTGCTGAGTGTGAAAAGCTTAATAGCTCATCCCTGTTGGAGGAGGGGTCATCCCTGTTGGAGGGGGGCAGCTGCCACATAATAGCAGGACTGCAATCTTCTTGCAGCAGCCAGTCAAGATTTGTGTTTTTCCTCGGCTCAGCTTATTGACTTGATGAGATGGAGAAGCTATACTTATGTACACACACACACACACACACACACACACACACACACACACACACACACACACACACACACACACTATATATATGCATACTGTCTTGTCTAGGAGATGTAAAACGAATGCAGCACAAATATGGATTACCGTGTGTGTGTGTGTGTATGTTTTATATATATATATATATATATATATATATATATATATATATATATATATATATATATATATATATATATATATATATATATATATATATATATATATATATATATATATATATATATATATATATACATTTACAAACATTTGTTTTACTGTTTTTTGAGGTCACTCAAATTTTTTACTTCTGTGTAACAATTTGTTTAACAGTGTCTCACAGCGAAGAACTTAACCTTGGTGAAAATTTCAGTTTGTTCTATACAGTTAGTTAAGAGTTATGAAAACTATCTGCAGGCTTCTAGCATATCTAGACTTCACAAGTCAGCTTCATTTGTAAAGCAAACTATTTTTTCTAGGATTTTGCAACAGCAAAACAACCTGATTTAGCCTTATCTTTCATTTGGCTTATACAAGTTTGTATTTCCAAGCAGTAGCATTCTCCCATTAGCACATGGGATACTGGTGTTGCATTGGAGAGGTCCTAATGTTGGTGATTTTTGCCTGTACATATAAAAACTAGCATGTTCATATTTTCAGTTATTCTTGCCTAGTTTGAAACTACAGATTATTTTTTTATCATATCACAAGAAATCCACTTTTTCTTCTTTTTTCACCTGGGCTTTTTTTGGGGGGGGTCCCCAATGTTTTTCTATGGATTTTTATGTCATTTACATTGTGATTATCAATGTTAACAATTTACCCCCCCCCCCACACACACACACAAAAATTCTATCATAAGTGTGATTGTTGGAGGCATATAACTGTGATTTTTTTACTGTGTGCGTCTTCTGCATAGGGTCAAACGCTTAGCATAAGAATGCCGGATGAAGCCAAAAATAATTAGTGGAGAGGGAGAAAGGCCCAAAATCAGGGTCATGTTTTAAATATTTCTCTTATAAACTTAGAAAGTAGTTAGAATAACACGTTTTGCATTAGCATGTATTTTCTGAATGAAATGAAGTCTGAAACCAAATTACCTGTCTATATTTAGTGACTTCAATCCTCAATGATTTTTCAGAAAACCACACATTTTATGAGGACCACACCAAAAATAAGAGGCAAAAATCAGAACATTCTGCAAAATTCTGGACAGTTGAGAGGCATGACTCAACTCACAATGTCCAGGATTGTGAGCAGTGCCAAACGTGTAATAACATTACCAAAGCTACACATTTAAAAGCATCAGATGCTTTTCTCTTGGAAAAAAAAAGATTATTTATGAAGCTATAGGAGTTCAACATGGAAGTGATTGCTTTCGGGAATGACTACAGGTATGGGAATGCAGAGTATCTGAAATACCAAGAACAAAGTCAACCACTCCATCTGAGGAACATGTACTCAGCAGGTATCTATTTGTGCAGAAAGAAGCCACAGAAGGAGGAGGATTCTAGGGAGCATAAACTAAATCTCACACTTCACATAGTATCCTGTGTTCTTAACAGGAACAATGGTCTTAGATGGTGGTATCAGTAGTGGGTAAACAATCTGTAGGAGTTGGATTTACTACATCTGTCAAGTCAAACATACTGTTTGTAAGTTTCTGAGCCCCCCCCCCGGACCTTGTTGTGTTGGGGAAGCCTGTTAACTTATTAGTGGGAGTGGTAAGCTCTAGGTAACCTATCTACCACGAGAGAAATTGTTTCTGGCCCAGAAATTGTAGTTTAGCTGCCATTTGGGCAGTTTTTGCATTCCTTTCAACTTTCTGGTTTAAAAGCCCATGTTTGTGTGGGTTTGTGCTTGTTTATGCTCCGTGTATCCAGTTTTGGCATCCTGCAGACTACAAGAGCAACAGGAAGGAGAAAGAGATACTCTAAGTGCCTCCAGTTTGATTTTTTTTCATAATTTACTGCTTTCTGCATTTGTTTGTCAGTTTTAATTTATCTGCATTTATTTAAACTGTATTTGCCTTAGTATTGCTACACAATCAAGTGTGCTAGCTTGTACTGCATTTAAAGTGTTTTTGCAACTGTTTTAACTGCTTTTCTGCAATAAAACAAACAAAAAAAATTCTAAGCTTGTTTCCCACCTTTCCTGTAACTAGTCTAGTCCAGATACAGATTTGCTGTATCCTGGACTGTTTTGTAAGTTTCTGAGCCCCCCAGACCTTTTTGTGTTGGGGGGGGAAGCATTCTAGCTTATCAGTGGGAGTAGTAAGCACTAGGTAACCTATGTACCATAACAGAAGTGGTTTCTGGCCCAGAAATTGTAGTTTATTGGTCGTTTGGGCAGTTTTTCCATTCCTTTCAACTTTCTAGTTTAAAAGCCCATGTTTGCATGGTTTTGTGCTTGTTTAAGCTCCGTGGATCCAGTTTGGGCATCCTGCAGACTACAAGAGCAACAGGAAGGAGAAAGAGATACTCTAAGTGCCTCCATTTTGATTTTTTTCATAATGTACTGCTCTCTGCATTTTTTTGTCATTTTTAATTTATCTGCATTTATTTAAACTGTATTTGCCTTAATATTGCTACACACTAAAGTGTGCTAGCTTGTACTGTATTTAAAGTGTTTTTGCTACTGTTTTAATGGCTTTTCTGCAATAAAACCAAAAACAAAATTTCTAAGCTTGTTTCCCACCTTTCCTGTAACTAGTCTAGTCCAGATACAGATTTGCTGTATCCAGGACTGTTTTATAAGTTTCTGAGCCCCCCAGACCTTTCTTTGTTGGACAAAACTCTTCTATTTTATGTGGGAGTGGTAAGCACTAGGTAGCCTATCTACCACAAGAGGAGTCGTTTCTGGCCTAGAAATTGTAGTTTATTGGCTGTTTGGGCAGTTTTTCCATCTCTTTCTACTTTCTGGATTACAAGCCCAGGATTCGGCTTGTTTAAGCTCTGTGGATCCAGTTTTGGTTTCCTGCAGACTACAAAAGAAACAGGAAGGAGAAAGAGATACTCTAAGCGCCTCCATTTTGATTTTTTTCATAATTTACTGCTCTAGGCACTTGTTTTTGATGTTTTTAATTTATTTGCATTTATTGTAAACTGTATTTGCCTTAATATTGCTACACACTAGCTAGTACTGCATTTAAAGTGTTTTTACTACTGTCTAACTGCTTTTCTGCAAAACAAACAAACAAAAAAAAAGTTCTATGTTTTTCCCCGCCTATCCTATAACTAGTCTAGTCCAGATACAGATTTGCTGTATCCAGGACTATTTTGTAAATTTCTGAGCCACCCCAGACCTTCCTATGTTGGAGGGAAGCTTTCTAGCTTATCAGTGGGAGTGGTAAGTACTAGGTAGCCTATCTACCACAAGAGGAGTGGTTTCTGGCCTAGAAATTGTAGTTTATTGGCTGTTTGGGCAGTTTACTATCCTTTTCAACTTTCTGGTTTAAAAGCACATATGTGCATGGGTTTGGGCTTGTTTAAGGTCTGTGGATCCAGTTTTGGCATCCTGCAGAATACAAGAGCAACAGGAAGGAGAAAGAGATACTCTAAGTACCTCCAGTTTGTTTTTTTATAATTTACTGCTCTGTGCACTTGTTTTTTTGTCATTTTTAATTTATCTGCATTTATTTAAACTACATTTGCCTTAATATTGCTACACACTCATGTGTGCTAGCTTGTACTGCATTTCATAGGTTCATAGGTTCATACTAGGCTATCTGCCCTAGGGCATTTATAAGCCTAGCCAGAGTGTGTTTGGCTTTCGCCACCCATTTTAAATGAATTTTGCTATGCCCTTTTTCGAGGTTAGTATACTGTGCCTCTGTCTAACAGTGACACAGAAGTGATACCCGGGGTAAACCTACTATCTCCCATCCACTCATCAAGATTCCTCTTGAAGAGAGTCAATGAGGGACTCTGCCTAACTTGGACTGGGATTTTATTCCAGAGTGAAGGGAGCCTCTGGGTTATGAATCTGTCCCTCCAGCATGTCCTATTTATTTCAGTGCTGAGGTTCAAGTCTCTCGAGCGCATAGCTCGATGGAATTTGGATTTTCTGAGGTGCAGCATGTCCATTAATTCCGGGTTGGACATGGCTTTATATGTCAGGCACAGATCGCCTCTGAGCAGGCGGTATGCCACTGAGTAGAGATAGAGTTTCTTTAACCGGGCAGCTTATGGCATCTGTTTGAGCCCTTTGATCCTCTTGGTGAGGTACTTTTGGGTGTCTGGTAAGGTACATCCCAAAAGGGCATTGTACTCAATTATGGGCCTGATGAGGGATGAGTAAAGAGGCACGATGACCTCCCCTGATCTAGATGTGAATCCCTTCATGATTAGGTGGGCTATATAAAATGTTTTTCTAACCACTTTGGCCACGTGGTTGTCAAATGAGAGACTGCTATCAACTTGGGTCTCCAGGTCCCTAATTACTTCTTCCGTACTTAATGGATTACCACCTATGTGGTAATTTGTGGGTACTTTGTTTTTGCTAAAGGGGATGACTATACACTTTTTGGCATTTAGCTTGAGGCCATGGCTCTTCCAGTTGTCTGTTTCTATGAGGCCCTTTTGTAGAATGCTTGTGTGGCTGGAGAGTCGATTATGGCATCCAGTTTGCAGTCATCTGCGAATTTGGTCAGCCGCAGTCCTTCCGTGTTAGCTTGTACCTCCGAGAAATATATACCGAACAAGAGAGGTCCCATGACTGAGCCTTGTGGGACGCCACTTGTAACTGGTTTGGAGTCTGACATGGCTCCAGCAATTCTAACCATGTGGGTTTTGTCCTTGAGCCAGTTTGCAACCCATCTAGTGACATAGGGGTTTATATTTAAGCTGGTGAGCTTATCTATAATGCCCGAGTGGGGTATTGTATCGAAGGCTTTTGCAAGGTCCAGGTAGGCTGTGTGGACCACCTTCCCCTCATCAATGGCCTTGGTAACTGTTTCAAAGAAATCGACCAGGTTTAAGAGGCAGGATCTGCCCTTAACAAAGCCGAACAGGGTAGGATCCAGTGTCTGTAGGTCCCCAATATCTTTATTTATGAGGTCCATGATGATCCTTTTCATAGCTTTGCAGACCAAGCTAGTCAAGCTTATGGGGCGATAGTTTCCAGGATCCATTGAGGCACCACCTTTGCGGAGAAGGACCACTGTTGCTGTACGCCACTCTTTGGGTACATATCCTGTAGTAAGGCTGAGATTGAACAGTAGTTTTATGTTTGGGTTTAGTTCTTTTTGGAGTTCATGTAGGACGCGGCCTGGGACACCGTCTGGTCCCATTGATGCTGTGTTTTTTGCTTTGGAGAGGGCGGTTCTTACCTGAGCATCTGAGATGTCAGGGGGGCAGCACTCTGCTGGGATAGATATTTGCCCTTTTGGTGGGGCGGGGGGGGGGTGGAGTTTGCACTGAACCTGTCAGCTAGGATGTTGGCAATGTCTGTGGGTTCGGTGTATTTTTGTCATTTTGGACTAATTCTGAGCATATCTGGGAATTCCCACCCAGGTTCCTAACATAACTAAAGAAAGCCTTGTGATTATCCTTAGTGTCCTGTGCAATTTTTCTCTCTAAGCTGGCCTTAGACGATTTTATGAGTGCCCGTAGTTTTTTGCTAATACTGATCAGAGATGCCTTCCCTTTTTGGGATTTTGCTCTGTCATGTAGTAGCTTCCTCCTTCTGTTGTATAGTTTGTTTATGGCTGGGATCCACCAGACAGGATGCCTAACTTTGGAGAATTGGGTCTTGGTTTTATTTGGGATTGCATGATCCATGCATTCCTGAAGGTGTTCATAGAATGCGTTTATAAAGGATTCTGCGGTCTGGGCCGTATTTTCCACAGGCCCGGGGGCTTTGAAGGATTCCACCTCGGTTTTGAGGAGTGTGAAATTTGCTTTAGAGAAGTTTTTTACTGTGGTTTCCTGGGCAGGGGCTGGGGTCGGGATGTGAATATCTAGTGAGATTAGTTTATGGTCTGATCTTACCAGTGAGGGATACACTTCTGGTCTGGAGCATAGAGTCCCCATGTTGGTGATGATCAGGTCCAGTATGTTTTCCCCTCTTGTGGGAGTGGCAAAAAGTTGTTCCATAGCATATGAGTTTATAAATTCTAGGAACCTTTGGGCTAGGGTGTTGGAGCTAGAGTAATGCTCCCAGTCTATGTTAGGGTAGTTGAATTCGCCCAATATAATGGTGTTTGGAGAGACCTTCATATTTTCTAGTGTTCTCAGGAAGGCCGAGTGGGGTTCCTGGGTTTGGGAGGGTGGTCTGTAGCAGGCTATAAACTGGAAGGCAGTTTTACCCACTGTTAGTTGCACATGAATAGTCTCTGATGCTTCGTGCTGTGCCACCAACCTGGAGGTGTGGGTATCTTTGAGGAATATTGAAACTCCCCCTCCTTTTGTGGTTCGGTCCAAGTTTTGGGGCCGAAAAACATGGTATGAGGTATAACCTGGTAGTGCTGGGGTGCTCTCGGGAGCCTTGAACCAGGTTTCTGTTACTGCACAGATATCGATGTTCTCCATGCTAAGGAGAGTTTTGAGTGCGTGCATCTTGAGGTTTAGACTTCTGGCGTTGAGTAGCATTACTCTTAGTCTCTTATCCCTTGTGATACCTATGGAGGTGGGTTTGTCTTTTGAGCCTTGCCTAAAAAAGGCACTATGGGGGTGGCAAGAGCCTTTGCAAATTTCCGAAAGCCCAGGGGTGACAGGTGCAAGCAGTCCCTAGTGAAGCATCATGGCTTGTCGAGCATGTCATCCCAGGCAGACAGGCATTGGATCCCCTTTGAATGACACCAATATTTAAGCCAATTGTTGAAATTGATCATCTTGTCTTCATATTGTGGCATCATTCTTGGTGAGGGTAAGATGCTACTCAAGGTCAGGGTCATACCGGCCTGGGCTACATGCTCAGAGAGCTCCTCTATGTCTCTTTTCATGTAGTCCAGGGAGGTATGTCTCAGATCATTCACACCAGCATTTAAAGTATTATTACTACTGTTTTAACTGCTTTTCTGCAAAAAAACAAACAAAAAAAGTTTTAAGCTTGTTTCCCACCTATCCTATAACTAGTCTAGTCCAGATACAGATTTGCTGTATCCAGGACTGTTTTGTAGGTTTCTGAGCCTCCCCAGACCATTCTGTGTTGGAGGGAAGCCTTCTAGTTTATCAGTGGGAGTGGCAAACACTAGGTAGCCTATCTACCACAAGAGGAATGGTTTCTGGCCCAGAAATTGTGGTTAATTGGCCGTTTGGGCAGTTTTTCCATCTCTTTCAACTTTCTGGTTTAAAAGCACATGTGTGCATGGGTTTGTGCTTGTTTAAGGTCCGCGGATCCAGTTTTGGCATCCTGCAAAATACAAGAGCAACAGTAAGGAGAAATAGATACTCTAAATACCTCCAGTTTGATATTTTTTATAATTTACTGCTCTGTGCACTTGTTTTTTTTGTCGTTTTTAATTTATCTGCATTTATTTAAACTGCATTTGCCTTAATATTGCTACACACTCATGTGTTCTAGCTTGTACTGCATTTAAAGTATTTTTATTACTCTTTTAACTGTTTTTCTGCAAAAAAACAAACAAAAAAAATTCTAAGCTTGTTTCCCACCTTTCCTGTAACTAGTCTAGTCCAGATACAGATTTGCTGTATCCAGGACTGTTTTGTAAGTTTCTGAGCCTCCCCAGACCTTTCTGTGTTGGAGGGAAGCCTTCTAGCTTATCAGTGGGAGTGGCAAACACTAGGTAGCCTATCTACCACAAGAGGAGTGGTTTCTGGTCCAGAAACTGTAGTTTATTGGCCGTTTGAGCAGTTTTTCTATCTCATTCAACTTTCTGGTTTAAAAGCCCATGTTTGCATGGGTTTGCACTTGTTTAAGCTCCACAGATCCAAGTTTGGCATCCTGCAGACTACAAGAGCAACAGGAAGGAGAAAGAGATACTCTAAGTGCCTCTATTTTGATTTTTTTGATAATTTACTGCTTTCTGCACTTTTGTTTTTTTTGTCGTTTTTAATTTATCTGCATTTATTTAAACTATATTTGCCTTAATATTGCTACACACTCAAGTGTGCTAGCTTGTACTGCATTTAAAGTGTTTTTGCTACTGTTTTAAATGCTTTTCAGAAAAAAAAAAAAAACAAAAAAAAAGTTCTAAGCTTGTTTCTCCCTTTCCTGTAACTAGTCTAGACCAGCTAGAGATTTATTGTATCCAGAACTGTTTTGTAAGTTTCTGAGCCCCCCAGAACTTTCTGTGATGGAGGGAAGCCTTCTAATTTATCAATGAAAGTGGTAAGCACTAGGTAGTCTATCTACCACAGGAGGAGTGGTTTCTGGTCCAGAAATTGTAGTTTATTGACCGTTTGGCCAGTTTTTTCCATCCTTTTCAACTTTCTGGTTTAAAAGTCTGTGTTTGCGTGGGTTTGCACACTGCGCAGTGGCGCTCACCTGAGGTAAACTATTAATGGTGCCAGAAAGTCTGCTCTTCAATTTTTCCCTTAGAACGTGTTTGTTCTTTTACTTCTTGCACGTCAATTAGCTTAATCGGCTAGCACTTTAACAGGCTTTTGTAGCATTTATTGTAGCACACTTAGGTGCTATCAGCACTAGCTGTTCCTACACTGTAACAGCACCAGTACTTATTAGTTATGACCACCCCCTCCTGGTATGATTGTAGGGCAATTTCCTGTGCATTCTCCTGCTAACCTAGTGCACTTAGACATTCTGAGACAGTGTGGCAACTGTCTAATGTACACAGAAAACCCTCTCCTCTTACCTCCCAATACTAATACATGTGAGAGATGCACTTATATCACCAAACTGGAAGCAGTGCACACTCCAACCAAGTCCAGACTAGCTGGTCAAGAGGAGAAGGTCAACACCTGCAACTCACTACATAGAACACACAGCCCTCCAAAATACCAACCATCACAACCCACACTTAGAAACACAAACCATACACCCACCATCGTGGAGGCTCTCAACAAAAATTTACCCAAACAACAGAGATCCCGAGACAGAAATGCACTCGACCACCACAACACCAGCTCCAGAACACATAGCTCACCACCACCACAGTGCCCCTCAACCTAAGCCCTTAAGATTAAAGACTTTGCCCAGTGTACTAATCATAGGAAACTCAATTGTAAGGCACACTGATGCCCCACTCACTAGGTTGAACAAGGAGAAGGTGATAGCCAGTTGTCTATCAGGTACCAGGATCTGCCACATAACATATGCACTCAGGTCACTCCACAACAAGTACAAATATGGCTCAGTCATTGTCCATGTAGGTGTGAATGACCTGAGATTACCTCCTTGGACTACATGAAAAGAGATGTGATAGAACTCTCAGATTATGTGGCCCAGGCAGGTATGACCCTAGCCCTGAGCGGTATTCTACCATCACCCAGAATGATACCACAGTACGAGCAGAAAATGATTGACTTCAACAATTGGTTAAGTTTCTGGTGTCATTCTTAGGGGATCCAGTATCTGTCTGCCTGGGATGACATGATCAACAGACTGATGCTTTGCCAGAGATGGCCTGCATCTGTCACCCCTGGGATTTCGGGTACTGGTTAAGACTCTTAACACCCCTATAGTGCCTTTTTAGGCAGTGTTCTAAAGACCAAAATTCCACCATAACAGCTACAAATAAATGCAATCTGAAGGTCATGCTGCTCAATGCTAGAAGTCTAAATCTCAAGATGAACTCACTCGAAGCTTTCCTCAAAATGGAGAATTTTGACATCTGTGCTGTAATGGAGACCTGGTTTAAAGAGGCAGAAAGCACTCCTGCACTCCCAGGCTACAACTCATTCCATATCTTTCAGCCCCAGAATACAGCCGGAAGCTCCAAAGGAGGTGGAGCCTCCATACTCTTAAAGGATATACACATCTCTAGACTGGTAGCCCAGAATAATGCATCTGAGATACTTAAGGTACAACTAACACTGGGTAAGACATTGATACAAGTCATAGCCTGCTACAGAACCCCAAACATGTCCATAGACTCTCACTCCAAGTTCCTAAGCAGCCTGGAATCTATCAAGGTCCAACCCAATACTCTCGTACTGGGTGAGTTCAACTACCCTTCCATCAACTTGGAAAACTATTCAAGTACCAATGTACAGGCCAAACACTTTCTGGAATTTATCAATTCCAATGCCCTGGACCAGCTCATTCTGACCCCCCATTTGAGGAAGCAACATCCTCGACCTGGTTATCACCAACATGGGAGACCATTGCTCCACACCTATAGTTATTTCCTCCCTGGTTAAATCTGACCACAAACTGATCACCATAGAAATCTCCATCTCACCTACAACCCTACTAAGGTGACCACCCTGAAAAACTTCTCTAAAGCTGACTTTGGGCTCCTAAAAACAGAGGTGACTAACTTCTCGGCACCCATTCCAATGAACAATAGCTACATGACTGCTGAGTCATACACTAATGCACTGTATGAGCATGTACACAAGTGCACGGACCTTACCATACCAAATAGAACCAAGACACTCTCCTCCAAAAAAAGAAAGCCAATATGGAGGTCCCCAGCCATCAATAAACTCTGCAACAGAAGGAAGAAACTGTTGCAGAAAAAAAATGAAGTCACAAGACTGAAAAACCTCCCTTATCAGTCTCAACAAAAAGCTGAGATCCCTTATCAAATTCTCTAAAGCCAGCTATGAAGGCAGAATTGCAGCTGACACCAAAAACAACCACAAAGCCTTCTATAGCTATATCAAAAACATCCAAGGCAATACCCATATTTGCTCTGAGTTATTGCACAATGGCACCTCCTATACTGAACCAACAGATATAGCCAACATACTGGCTGACAGTTTCAGTGCCAACTTTACCCCTCTTTCCTCCCCCAAGGGACCTATCACAATACCAGAAGAAAGCCTGGTACCCACCATTTCTGTGGCACAGGTAAAAGCTGCATTGTCCAAAGCAGCATCCATGGGACCTGATAATATCCCTGGCTGTGTCTTACATGAGCTACAAAATGAAATGGCACCACATCTGTGTGCCCTGTTCAATCACAGCCTTACTTCAGGCTATGTCCCTAACAAATACAGTCATCCCACTCCATAAAGGGGGAGCAACTACAGATCCTGGGAACTATCGCCCCATTAGCCTGACGAGTCTGGTATGCAAAGCTATGGAGCACATCATCATGGACCTGCTTAACAAAGATATAGGCAATCTCCAAACCCTTGACCCCACAGTTTGGCTTTGTCAAGGGGAGATCCTGCCTGCTGAACCTGGTTGACTTCTTTGAAGCAGTCACCAAGGCTGTGGATGAGGGTAAGGCAGTGCATACAGCCTACCTCAACCTGGCCAAGGGTTTTGATACAATTCCCCACTCAGGTATCATTAATAAACTCACCAAACTAGGCATCAATCCTTACATCACTAGGTGGGTTGCAAATTGGCTCACAGACAGGGCCCACAGTGTGAAAGTTGTGGATTCCAAGTCAGACTGTCGACCAGTCATGAGTGGAGTCCCACAGGGCATGGTCCTGGGCCCTTTCCTGTTTGGCATCTACTTCTCAGAAGTCCAGGCCAACACAGAAGGACTCTAGCTGACCAAGTTCACTGATGACTGCAAGTTAGGAGTCATTATCAACTCCCCAAGTGATGCAGACATCCTGCAAAAGGGCCTGTCTGAGACCAATGACTGGTGCCAGAACCATGGCCTAAAGAGTAATGCCAAAAAATGCGTTATCATCCCCTTTGGAAAAAACTCAGTTCCCATGAATTACAACATTGATGGGAGCCCACTGAACACTGAAGAGATCTGGGCACCCAGGTTGACAGCCACCTCACCTTCAACCACCACATTGCCACTGTGGTCAGAAAGTCCTTTTACGTGGCGCATCTTATAACAAGGGTTTCGCATCCAGGAAGAAAGAGGTCATCGTCCCTCTCTACTCATCCCTCATTAGACCAATCATCAAATATAACGCCCCATTTGGCATGCACCTGACCAGACACCTACAACAGCTGGAGAGGCCACAAAAGTACCTCACAAAAAGGATCCTAGGCCTTGAACACATGTCCTACATGGACAGACTCAAGAAACATCAGCTGTTCTCAGTTTCTTATCGTCTACTTAGAGATGATCTCTGCTTGACTTACAAAGCCATGTCTGACCCAGCCCTACTTGAAATGCTGCACCTAAACAAATCCCAATCCCCCTGCACCACACACCTCAGAGCTCACAACCTCATTACCACAATTAACAGAACATGCTGGAGGGACAGATTCATCTCCCAAAGACTCCCCATACCCTGGAATAAGCTTCCCATTCATGTCAACAGAGCACCTCAATGGCCTTCTTCAAGAGAAATATTGACAAGTGGATGGGTAACAGAAAGTTCACCCCAGGGATCACTCCAGTTGCCTTACTGGATAGGGGCACTGTGAACTAACATCAGGTGGCATGGTGCCGGGGCAATTTTTTTGGGCTAGGCTTGTAAAGGTTCCAGGGCCATTAGCCTAGTACACGCCTATGAACCTATGAACCTATGATGCAAAAGTTGTTACATTAGAAAAGTTTTTATTACCTGTTGGACCTTGAAGATGACTGTTTTAAAGCTGAAGGTGAAGGAAGTCCCTGAAAGAAGTAATGGATATCTAGTAGAGGCAGTTATCTAATTTGTTAAGGATTTTAAACTGCAAACAACATTTATAGAAAGACCATGTCTAACAAACGCACATGCACATGCACACAGTATACTCTTACTGTTCTATCTGGATTAAGTAATGAGTAACCTCTGTATCATTCACTCAGACAACACTAATGTTACTGCATACCAAAATCGTCAGGGAGTTAGTACCTTATTTGTATGTCATACTGATAAAAGAAGAGGAGGATAGGCTGTAGGAAGTACAGAGATGCAGACAGCAACAGTATTTAAAAGTGCAAGTCGGTGGAAAGGCAGAACAGGATGTCTGTGCATGCATTGTTGCACAGATGTGAAGCAACAGGTATGTGTGACTGAATAGTTCTTAAAGAAGAATGCCTTAAAAACAAAAACATTTTTTTAATTAAAAAGTAAATGTGAGACTCCTCGGCAAGTGAAGTAAAAGAAAGTGCCGCCCAGGATGGACCACCCCTCTTGAGTCTCCCTGTCCCAGCTCCTAGCTATGCCACTTCAGGAAGGTGCTCCACACAAGTACCCAATAGGTACTAAAAATGGTACCATGTGTAGCACATGCCCATTATCTTCCAATGATCTGATAACATGACATAAGCACCACTTTTGAATATTGATTTTACATTTACAAATCAGACCATTGCTATCTGTGAACTGTGTTGGACTTCAGTGAGAATTTTTCCAATTTTACTACATTTTCCATTGGAATACTGACATTACTGGGATGGCTACTTCCAGGATCCTTCAACGTGTCCTGATGCCCAAGAGGACAGAGGAGGAGATGACACAGATGCCGACTGTCTAAGCTGGAGTGGAGCATCGGATGAGAGCCAGGCCAAGGAACTTCACAATGATTGACATTTGGAACCAGATTGCAAGAAATCATTAAAGACATACAGGGTTATACCTGATGGGAGTGTAGGTTTGCTACTACTATGATGCCCTGCATGGGAGGGATGCAGAGGAGCTTCATCAGAGGGTCACCAAGGTGTGGAGACAACTGGTGAATGCCTACAATAAGTGTAACAAGTCTACATATATCTGAGCATTCTTACAGAATTTAGATATATAGTCGAGTCCCAAATATATCACATACATTGCTTTTATAACCTTAAGTAGCTGTTCTGACAATTAGCTCGTCTGGATAATTAAGAAGACATTGTGACTACTCTCCATGTAAGTATGAGTTCTATTCCCATGATGTTAATTTATTTACTAATGTTTATAATATACATAATTCAGAACTCTGTAGATGTGTATCTTATTTCCAACATATAACAACATCATTTCACACAAACACTATAGTCATGTAGCACTGACACCTATAGAGTGCCTAAGCCAATGATGCCTACACATTTCATAGTTATCTGTTATACTATGAAAGTATCACCTACTCTAGCTGTATATGTCTGAGTAATAACTCATAAATAACTTCTTTACTTCATTCCTCCTAATAAAGTGAACATTCTTACTACAGTCCCATTTGTTTAAGCCAGTAGGAATACCTGTCTGACAGATTACACATATGTTTACAGTTATGTTGATAATTGTTATTTCTTTAGATTATAATGGCCAATAAGTGTTGGAAGTTTCCATATTTGTCAGTTATCCACAGAAATATGGACAAACACACATAATACTTGTTTGTTAAAAAGAAACATGCTGCTTTTTACCTCAACCTGTAAAGAAACGAGCCAGCATGGTGTGAGTTCAGATCCACATAGGTGAAACATATCATTATATTGTTATCTTGGTTTATTTCACATATTGTCAAATATTCCTCTTTACACATAACTGCTTATTCATATTAACATTTATTTTGTGCATGGTTATGAATAACTCAGTTACTCATTGAATTCCTATAGCAATAACCCACGCCTGGGTGTGGGTAATGCTGGATTTACCCACGGTTGGCGTGGTTTGGTAGCCCTCGGGATCAAACAAAGCCAACCGTGGGTAAATACAGCATTACCCACACCCAGAAGTGGGTTATTGCTATTATACCATGACATTATTTAAGAAAAGAAACTATTACTTTTCTTAAATAATGGCATAGTATAATGCCTGTTTACTGCCCTTCTGAAAGCAAGATCTCTGTTGCTTTTTTTTTACTGTTTTTGCTATGTTAAATGGGTTTAACATAGTGAGACAGTTTTAAAATAAGCAACGGAGATGTCCATTGCTTATTTTAAAACTGTCTCGCTATGTTAAACCCATTTAACATAGTGAACAGTAAAAAGCAACGGAGATCTTGCTTTCTCTGTTGCTTTTTAAACCTGTTCGCTATGTTAAATGGGTTTAGCATGAGACAGCTAAAATAAGCAACGGAGATCTCCGTTGCTTATTTTAAAGCTGTCTCACTATGTTAAACCCATTTAACATAGCGAGACAGTGTTTTAAAAGTAGAGTTATACTAATGGAAAAAAGTCCTGGCGACCGACCTTTTGCCATTAGTATAACTCGATTTACAATGTGCACGCTGGCCAATCAGCATGCACGTTTTGGGGGGGGGTCATGGTATAATATGAATATCTTCATAATCCATAATGTTCTGTTAACAGCAGCTCTTTAAGTATAGGGTTATATGTACAACTTAGAACATGCTATTATATTTCTGACAAAAAGTTTTGTGGAATATGGTATTATTTCAAAAGTGCCATCAAGTGTGGTATTGTTGTTCATTATTAAATTCCCTTCAATAACTATCTCATCTTTATCTTTTCAGGGAGTCAGATGGTCAGAGGTACATCGGAAATGCAGAACAGGGAGATACAGTGATACATGTATTTGGTCTGTGATGTGCATTTTGCCAAGGAATATCTTTAAATGTAGCCCACCCACATACCTTACTATGTCCCTGATGTACAGTATATTCAGTGTCTCTGTTAACAGAAGCTATGTGATACATGACAATGTCCCACTGTCTGAGGGATGAAGCTTTTACATTGCTGTTACTGGTTGTGACCATAGTGCAGACATGAATTCATTCTTGCTAATTATTTACCTACAGGCCCAGCATGTGTTCCTTTTTTGAAATCCTAAGCCATGTGTGACATCCCCACTCTGGGACAGTAATCAAGGAGCCTGAATTCTCACCACTGACACTGGAGAGGAATGTTTACTTGTAATATAAAATGGATAGACTCAGTATTTCCAGACACAGACCTCTCTGCATCAATCTCAATTTTCCTTAAGAGCACACAGAGAACACACTACGTCCAAGGTCTGGGTTTCTATATCTGTCTCCCTCCAGGTCTGCAATAAGACTCCCCACTGGCACAGCTGTAGGGTAAAGTACTCAGCCAAGTGTCCAAACCAAGTCCTCCAACACCCTCTCTGTGAAACTAGTGCTTTGTGTCCCTGCTCCAAGTAGCTGACATACACAGTCCACTCTTTGAGATTTGATTTTCACACAAGCACCCTCACTTGGGAAAAGCTGACACAGATTACCTGTTCTGCCAGCTTTACCCAGACTATAATTTACATTCACTGCCACCAGTCACTTACTATAAGGCTCTTAAAAGGGCATCCAATTATACTGAGTGAAGTTAATACTAATGCCAATGGTAATGCTGACCAACCAGTAAGGCTTTCAGGAGTAGTTATCACCAAATACATATATGCAAATACTCGCAAAGGTTAAAATATTTTCTAAAAGGACCAGCCACAATGAAAAGTTTAAATATATTTAATAATAAATAGTAAAAAAAACATAAAAATAAGAAATATCTATTTACAGTAAACACCAGAGTTTCAGTCACAGGAAATATTAAAATTAACACAGGTCGACAGATTCACACAGTTACAGAAAATCAATACTTAACTAATCTCACTATATTTTCCTGACTAATCTAAAGAATACTATTCCCTAGTCACTTACTAGAGCAAGGCAAGATGAAGTAAATGAGTGGTCGTCCTTCTTTGTCAGGTTCAAAGAAACACTTCCCAGCCTGACTGAGAGGCTTCTCAATATAATATCTAAATAGTATTTCTCGGATAGCTTACAGAATGACATCACAGATGGTCATCTGACTCTGTTTCCCACACTATCACCAACACTAGAAGCTGCCAGGATTTTAGCACCTATGTGTTACCATACACACAGAGCTTTGTTCAGATCTGCTGCAGCTTCTGGAAGGCAAAAAAAAAAAAAACTATTTCAAACCTCTACCCCTCTTACAGAGCTACTAAGCCAGGCTTCTCACAGACATTTTATCTCTGGCTGCAAACAGAACTGTAAGATACAATCTTTATGGCCTAATTTAATTTCAGCTGTTTTTCAACATTTGCCACAGCTGGATTGTGATTAACCTCTTCTCTTCCAGTATCCTCTGTTAAAACATATGCATTTAATTCAGTTACAATAACGTGTACATTTCTTTTCTTTCCAGTAGGGCACACTGTTGATACATTTTTAACACAAGCAACTTCACAAATACATTTTCAACACAAGCATCTGTACAAATCAGTTTGCTATACACATAACATATAATTCTTTACAAAATTCCAGGTAGCTGTGCTGGCATATGTTACACATCCACTGCCCTATTTCTCCCGGCAGAAGTGGCAGTACCTCCTATCATCACACTATGATCCATATTAGTAGCATATCCCTGCACATTCATAACCCCAAGTCTTTTCACTGCATTCACAATGCACACTCTCAAGCAAGATGGGTTAGCTAGGTAGGTACGTGTCAGTGTTAGATTGTGGACATACATTACAGATGCGGGTTTGAATTTCATGTCCTACAATCTCTGTTCAACTATGTTCAAAGATGTAAAAGCCTGTTTGTTGTTGTTTATCTTTCAGCTTTTCACGGTAAGGGGTCGCCACAGCGGAACTCCGGTCCGCTAATGATTGGCAATAGATTTTTACAAAACGCGGAGGTGCCAGCTCGATGCTCAACCTTTAATGAAGGCACACCCATTTACACACGCATGTCTTTCGAACGCTACCCAACCGCAGGGAGGACATGCAGACTCCACACAGAAGGCACTCCCAAGCCCAGCCGAGAATCGAACGGGAGAACCTCTTGCTGTGAGGTAACAATGCTACTGCCGTACCACCATGGCATCCATATGTAAAAGCCTGTGTGTAACATTACAAAATGTGTAAGGTGATTATCTGATGTACTTCAGAATCATTTTTTTAGATCTGATCTGAGCAGTATATATCCCTGTTATTTGAGGGCTACATAATTTCTAGTTGTTCTTTTCTTTTTTCAGATGATGAGGACAGGACCTAAAATCATGATCTGTGCATCGAGCAGGTGCACAGGCTTGAGGAACAGCAGAATGAGAGAGGTGAGTTGCTTAATTTTTGTGTTTTCTTAAATAAAAGGCATCTGACATTTGTTACAGGCCCAGATTTTTTACATTACCATGTATATTGCATAGAATTCCTGAATACCCATCATGGATCAGTATTATTTAGCATCAAGCCATGTTTTCTGAATATAGCTTTTGAAATGTAGGCCATAACTTACATTACAGTTGGGTTTGTGTATCTGTCACACATATTTTGAGGTGGATGTTCTATATACAAGTCTGTAGTGCTTTGACTGCTGCTTATAATGCATATGTTGGCTCACTTGTATGTGGGAATGTTTTTCCCAGTGACTGGACTGTTGTAGCCAGCCTATTCACAGACTGAATGGATGTCTACTGTGTCAGTATTTGCCCTATTGTTTCCAGAATGTGTGATAAGCCATTCAGTTCAACACTGGTATTGCATCTGCCTATAAAACCTTGGGTATTTTTGTTACAACATTCTTGTATTCTTTGTTTGTGGATACATGTTTATTTATTTTTTTATTTATTTTTTTTATTTTTCATCCTTTGTTTGTGGATACATGTGCAGATAGACATTTCTTTGCAACATTTCATAATCAGCAAGCATCTTCAGGATGTTTGCATTTTTAGGCTACTTATTGCTACTAATTGTAGGTAGGTCATACATACAGTTGTAGATATGCAGTACTGTTTGTACAACATATACTAAATTCTCATGTGTCACAAGCTGTGACTGTGTTTATGACTGAACATAGGTTCATAGGTTCATAGGTTCATACTAGGCTATCTGCCCGAGGGCATTTACAAGCCTAGCCCATAGTTTTGTGGCTTACGCCACCCCTTTAGTATGGGGAACTATACCCATTATTTTGCTGTGCCTCTGTTGAGCAGTGACACTGAGGTAATCCCTGGGGTATATCTGCGATCTCCCATCCATTGGTCAAGATTTCTCTTGAACAAGGCCAGCGAGGTGCTCTGCCTCACATATACCGGGATTTTATTCCACAGCATAGGGAGTCTTTGGGTGATGAATCTATCCCTCCAGCGCGTCCTATTAATAGCCGTGTCGAGGTTTAAGTCTCCCGCCCTTGTGGCTCTGACGGATCTAGATTTTTGAGGTGAAGCATATTCATCAAATCTGGGTTTGACATGGCCTTGTATGTTAGGCAAAGGTCACCTCTGAGCAAGCGGTAAGCGACTGAATAGAGCTGGAGTTCTTTCAGTCGGGCAGCATAGGACAGATGTTTGAGACCCTTTATCCTTTTACATTATAACTATTTGTTACTGTTGTATTCCCTATATTTATGTGGGATCAGCCAATTACCATGCTGCCTGGCTCAGATGTTTGTCATATTGCTTGCCTAGTTTCCACAATATTGTCATCTCACTTTGTCTTCCTTTTAACGATGTCACTTGGTGGCTGTTCATATGACTCATTACATGAAGAGACTACAATTTACATTCATACACAGACATAACTGCTTAAGGAACACAGGCAAGGAAAACAGAATAGAAATAATGACATAATGTCAGGCACTCAGCTGGACAATTTACTGAGGCAGACAACATTATTAAACAGTGCAGGTTGCAAAATAATGTTATCCTGATATTTACAAACTTTTATTTTGCCAGACTTCAGTTATGTTAATGTGGCATGAGGCAGTGTTGGCCATGATTCATTCAAATGTCAGGATGTTACATTGTGTTTACTTTGCATATGCTTGCCATGGTTCATGCTGGCCAATAGGAAAATGCTCAGGTGATGTCATGATTTCCACTGGTATTATGCATGTCATTGCACAACCTTGATTGAACTGCTGACAATGGCAATGGATACCGTCTTCCTGACATGTTCTGTTATTGGACATGTCCAGAACTATACATAAAGTGACATAGGGAAGGTGTTGTGTGCATTAGGAGCCATTCACTGGCAGCAATTATGCTAATTACAATTGTGCTGCTTGCTAATGTTTGCACCATTCGACTTAATAATGTTCATTATGCCAGTCACATCAGTAGTATAAAATAAAGACATAGGCACACTATTCCTATTACTAATGGCCTGGGGAGACTTTACTTCAAAGACTTGGTTTGAAAAATATGAATACTACTATGAACATTATTAAGTCGAATTGGTCTGTATTGAGCTTAGACAATGATATTTCAAAAATTGTTAGTCACAGGCCAAATTTTGATTTTAAGAACAAGAAATGTCTTAAAAGGCAGCTTTGCTATAAAAATGTAAAAGAAAAAGATAAGAGACTAGGTGGTGGTTGGGCAGGTACTCAACAATGCCTTACATGCAATTTCTGTACATTTATTAATACATCAGCATGTTTTATTCATCTGGTCACCTGGTTTGAGTATAAATTTGAAGTTAAAGCTAACTGCCGAACCAGGAATTTGATTTATCTGGCGACATGCACAGTTTGCCACTTTTTCTATGTAGGAAAAACTAACAGGTCACTGATGGAATGAGTTAGGGTGCATATTTATTGTATTAGGAATGGTGACACCAAAAATGCACTAGCCAGGCACTGCATGCAGAATGAAAATGAACATGGCTTTAGATTTCAAGTTGTTGAAGTTATTTCTGAAAATATACATGGAGGTGATCTAAAAAATTTCACAGAAAGCAGAGAATTGCATTGGATTATTTTATGGCAAGCTGACAAATACCCAGGTCTAAATGACAGGGTTTCTATCAAACCTGCACTGAAAGCATGATGTCTCTTTAAATTATATAAGTTGTAGCTAAGTTTTTACTCTTCTCTGATGTTTATTGGCTGCTTTGAATTAGAGTGAATATATTAAAAGTGTTTGCTGATGTAGTTTTTTATATGGTCTAAAGAAGCACTATTCCCAGACATGGCAAGTGTGTTTGTTTGTCTGTGTAGTCTGTGTAGGGAACAATGCTTTTGAGGCCATTCACAGTCACTACAACCTCCATTGCCCTTTTTTTGACAAGCTTGCTGATGTCATTCCCAGTGAAATACACCTTTGGGGGAAAAGTAATCCAGTAATCTCTGTGGTGTGTCCTATAACAGCGTAATGCTGTAGTGTGATATAGTAGCTTGGTAGGGGTTCTATTCCCAGACATGACAAGTGTGGATGTTTGTCTGTGTAGAGAGCAATGCTTTTGAGGCCATTCACAGTCACTACAACCTCCATTGCCCTTCTTTGTCAAGCCTGCTGATGTTAATCACAGTGAAATACATCTTTGGGGAAAAAGTAATCCAGTAATCTCTGTGGTGTGTCCTATAACAGCGTAATGCTGTAGTGTGATATAGTAGCTTGGTAGGGGTTCTATTCCCAGACATGACAAGTGTGGATGCTTGAGTGTGTATATTTGTCTGTGTAGAGAGCAATGCTTTTGAGGCCATTCACAGTCACTACAACCTCCATTGCCCTTCTTTGGCAAGCTTGCTGATGTTATCCCCAGTGAAATACACCTTTGGGGAAAAAGCAGTCCTGTAATCTCTGCGGTACATCCTATAACAGCATAATGCTGTTGTGTGATACAGTAGTTTGGTAGGGGTTCTATTCTCAGACATGGCAAGTGTGGATGTTTATGTGAGTGTGTGTTTGTTTGTCTGTGTAGGGAGCAATGCTTTTGAGGCCATTCACAGTCACTACAACCTCCATTGCCCTTCTTTGGCAAGCCTACTGATGTCAATCACAGTGAAATACACCTTTGGGGAAAAAGTAGTCCACTAATCTCTGTGGCTTGTCCTATAACTGCATAATGCTGTAGTGTGAGCAACTATTTAAGTAGGAGTTCAAATTCCAGACTTGGCAACTATGCACATGTGTCTGTGTTTGTCATTCATATCCTGTGTGCAGGTGGCTATGAGTGTATAACAAGTGGACTCATTGTGGAGCGTTTTTTGCAAATTTATTATATGGTGGGTCTATTACATGTCACAATGTCCACCTTACAAGGATAACAGATGTCATATAGCCGAGAGGCTGGGGTGCCAATCCATACCCCTACATGTGACATCAAGGCCTGGTGAACAAAGTAAAGAACCCTTGTATTATCCAGAGAACACTCTCAACCCATGTCCATACACAAACACACGTGCCTAGGCAATCACATTGTTGGTAGTACCCTGCATATTGCCCACAGATAGTAACCATGGTGTGATTGCAGTGGACTACAGAGGGCATGGCACCTGGTCCCATCACTACAATAAGCACATAAGTGCAGATCTTCACTATGTTCCCCACTGGACACCTGCAACAACTGTGGTGCCATCAAATAAACACATGCACTGTATGGACAGATGCCACTGACACCAGGGGGTACCTGTATCATGCTATCAGTGTAGGTGCAGGGTCAACCTGTTGTCCATTACCAGTTCCTGCCACATGAGGCTAGGACTGGCACATCTGATGATAATAATCTGTGTACACCACATGTGCCTGACACCCCAGGTACAGTTCCACATGTCACTGAACATGCATGTGGGATGTGTGCACATCCCAGACACCATCCATGTCATGGACTATAGAACACATGCATGGCAAGCATTGCACAGCACTGACCACACACAATAGTAACCCATGTGACTGGATGGTGAATACAATACCCACCTGTGTGGGCCAATCCAGACACTACACCCCTGAGCCACACTGCAGACCACTGTCATGTGGCCTGATGCCAAGGTATACCCTTCACCAAGCCTTGTACAGCCTTCTGGCACAGTCAGCCACTACACACCCATGAAGCAATGCACCCATGCATGTCAGTACTGGCACCCTGTGTCTGTGTGTGTGGAGTATGATGCTTTCGACAACATTCACACTCAATACAACTCCTATTGGCCTTCTGAAGCATGCTGTCTGATGTCAGACACCTTCACATACCCTTTGCCCATATGACATCTGGATGACCCCTGTGGTGCATGTGATGTCTGTGCATTGCCATATTGTGGCAAACTAGCTAGTTAGGAAGTCTATTCCTGACCCTGCCAACTGTGTCAATGTGTATGAGTCCCTGAGAGTGTGTGGCTATGTTGATGTTGACACCTGTTCATGTGGACAGGCACGTGTACTACACCTACCTTATCGCTACTACATCGCTGTTGCAGATGTCACTCACCATCAGATATACCTTTGGACAGCTCCTCAACATGTTAGCTATGTGGTGCATGCAATAACTGCATAGACATGTGATAGCAATACATAGTCAGTCAGGGGTGTGAAGCCCTGTACTGGTAGGTGTGTGACACAAACATGCTTAGGTTTTACACTCCCACCCCTCCCTGACTTACTTTGTCTCTGTCTGTCTCTCTCCCTCCCTCTCTGGTGGATGTGAAGAAGTACACCTTCTTTGCTTTAGCAGCAGCTTGTGTTTTGTAAGTGATGCTCATGATCACCTGATGGCCTCTGCATGAATTGCAGTCCCCCTCTAGCTGATTGTATGTGGAACAGCTGTGGTAACATTCCCATAACCAATTGCATGGAAACACACTCCAATATCTAGGAACATCATGTTGGTGTTGGGCCTTTCATTCACTATGAGCAGGACCTAAATTTGGTGTTTGGCAAACAGCATCACAGATGGTATTGGGATGTAACTCTAACAACATACACTGTGGAAACAGGCTGACAGACAGCAGGGGGATGTGCCAGACATGACTACAGAATGTAAGTGTTGCTCTTCTGCATTTGGAGTAATGTCGGTTTAACAGGGTGTGTGTGGATATGGCTGGTCTACATGATTTAATACCTGTCATGACAGTGTTATGTGTTTGAGGTAACCCCCATCTGTAGGGTTATCTGCAGACTGGGCAGTGTGTGGAGCCTTTTGTTTCTTGAGTTACTCACAGAACACCTATCTGAGAACTGCAGAAGCATAGTGTGAGGACTGCAATCAGTACATGGTGACAGCCATGAGAGTTACTGACTTCATATCCCTCATAGGACATATGTCACAACAAACCCTTGTATGACAGTAAATGCATGAGGTTATCACAGCAATATGCCAATATTGGGCCAGTGTTTGTAGCTCCAGCCACAAGTCCGTCAACCTTTGTACATATGTCATGCAGTAAGAGGTGCATATGTTCTGTACACCCTTATTTATTGCCATCATACCTGATAACAAGCAAGTCAGATATCAGACTGCTAGACATGTTATGTATAGTAGGGATTGTTTCTGAAGACATAACTTGGGCATTCTGTGGTTGTGTGTACAGTGCTGGGGTCTGTGTACTTATGGTGATTGTCAACAGTATGTGTATTGGGCATATGTACCTTGGGCGTTGCACAGACTGTGGTAGATGCCATTGTTCTTGGTCCTGTTCTATCTGATGTTACATACTGCTCCAGTGTATGGTACTCTATTGGCTCACATGTCTGTAGGGCCAGATACACATATGTCCCATACCACAGACAGGTATCGGACCACACTGTGTCATGACCCAGTATATATAGGGTTAGTGTGTGAGTAGCACATATAAGGATGGTGTTTATCAGGCAGTCCATATAGTGTCATATTAAGCTTGCGTACCATATGTGGTTGTGGCTGTGTTTACATTGGTTGTGGGTATGCACTTTCTCACAGGTGTCTGTTACTCTGTGCTGTAACATGTGTGTAGAGCCTGCTATAATTGCAGGTACATGTGTATTCCCCCATACAAAATGTAGTCCAGTGCTGTGGCAGTCTGCCTATAGTTTGCACAGTGCTTTGTGACATGCCTAGCTGCCTAGTGTAATTACCAGTGTGCTACTATGTCCAGTTATTTGCAAGACATACTGCTGCCAGGCCACTATAACTGTTGTGTATTTCTGACAAAGCAGTGGGATTCTGTACAGATGTATATCAGTAACTACTGGGTAGTATGTGACCATGTGACCTCAGCACCACCAGGTATTATGTGTCAGGACAGACTGGCGTGTGTGAATGCATAAACTGTGTGGGCATATGTAGTCCAGTATTTACGTGATATACCCATGTACATGGCTATTAACATCCACATTGTGAGGCATGGTCCACATGTCTCGCATGAAGGGGATTTGTGTACACCTCTGGACTGACTACAGAGTGCCAGACTGTCCACATATATTGATCATATGTCTGCTGTAGTCCACAGGATCATTACTGTGCTAGCAGTGGTACTGTACTATGATGTCCTTAGGGTGTCTGTCAGTAGCCAATGGCGCACATGTCAAAAGCAGATGTGACCTCCCACACGCAACATGTCTGTTAAGGCAACCCCTGTTACAGTAGCAACAGTCTACATATATACCTGAAATACATACATGACATCCCCTTGCACTAAGAGGTTGGGACTATTGGTGCTGAGGTAGGACTCCACTCCATGTTCTGGAGATATGGTAAACATATGGTTCTACCTGACGGTCTGTGGGGATAGTTGTCGGTGTTGTGTGTATGTCAGGTAGAACCATATATATATATATATAGATATATATAGATATATATATACACATATACATATCTACATACATATATGGATATATATATATATGTACACACATATATATATATATATATATATATATATATATATATATATATATATATATATATACATATAAACACTCAAATATATGCATATACACAGCAATATATGTCTACACATATACAGATATTTATTTTATTTTTTATTTTATTTTACATTTGTTAACCGGGGGTGCCTGTTTGAGCCGAAAAATCCCCTTTTCAGCAGAGGCCCGGGGAGCAAAGCTCCACATAGAAAAATTACAACCACATTTAGATATTTAGACAAGATCAGTATACACACAAATTACAATAGACATGTTTTTACAGTGGTATGCAGCACATCAACAGTTGCAGTGGAGAGAACAAACAAGAAAATATTAATTTAAAAATAAAGGTAATTAATAGACTTGTGGTGTACAGCTGAAATTTGGAACATAGGTAGAATACATACATAGTACACAGGTACAGTACATACATTGTACATTAGCCAGTGTTTGTGAGTAAGAGTGAAAACTATTATCAAGTGCTTTAGGTTTAGTATGTGTACCTTATCCACTTTCACTAGCCTGGGGAGCAATCATGGCACTGCCAACTTTGCTTGAGATGTTGCCTAATGAGGTTTTTAAAGGAGGCTTTGGACGATGTGTTTTGTATGCTAGTGGGGAGAGATTTCCATTTTTTAGCCACTGAACTACTTTATAGTGCATCTCAAAAGCTATTGTAGCTGTTGGTGACTTCTAGTAGTAGTTTGCTTGATGATCTAAGAGGCCTTTTGCCTGAGTGATTTTGTACTAGGTTTTTGAGGGCAGGACACTTATTGGGGAGGTAATAGATAGAATGACAGAGGCAGAGCTGATTGTAGGTCAGGAGGATGGGCAGTTTAAGCCAGTGGAGCTGTCTCAAATTAGTACAGTGATGAGTTCTATATGAGCAATTTGCAGCAAAGCTGGCAATTCTGTTATAGCAAGCTTCCATCTTGCTTAGTTCAGTTTTGTTGAGATTAGTCAGAATGGGAGATGCATAGAGTAGGGTGTATAGAAGTTGGGAGGGAGCAATGGCTGATCTTGTGTTGTTAGTAAGAAATGGTTTGATATGGTAGAGTGATACCAGTTTGGTATGTACTTTATTAATAGTTAAGTTGAAATGACTATCAAATTTTAGGTGGGAGTCTATGGTTATTCCCATTAGCTAAGCTGAGTTTTCTTTGGCTTGAGGATAAGTTGGGCTTTGGTAAGGTAGTTTTCAACATCAGAGAATACTAGTTGAGTCGTTTGCAGTAGGGTGGGAATGTTTTATGCAGCACAGATTAAGGTGGTATCATCTGCATACTGAATGATAGATACATGCTCTGTGGAGGTATGGAGGCCATTTGTGAAGATTGTGAATAGTAGTGGTCCTAATATAGAACCCTGTGGGACTCCTATAGTTATGGGCAGCTGAGGAGAGAATTTTCCCATTTCACAGCTTGGTACCTGTCAGTTAAGTAGCTTTGGAACCAGGTAAGAGTGAATTTGATAGGTGATATTGGTTTAGTTTGTTTAGCAGGATTTGGTGCAAGACTGTATCAAATGCTTTGGACATATCAAAATAAAGAGTTGACACCTGCAGGCCTTTGTTTTTTGAGATGGTTTACTGTGTCTGTGAAGCAGAGGAGGGCCGTAGTGGTACTATGGGCAGGTCTAAAACCATGCTGAATAGGTGACGGGATGTTGCTGTCTAGGAGATATTTTGGCACCTGGGTATGGATGCATTTTTCTAGGATTTTGGCTGGGGTGGGGGTGAGGGGGTAAAGCAATGGTTCTGTAGTTATTAAGTTCAGTGGATGTCCCGCCTTTAAGAATGGGTGTAAAATTGGATATTTTCCAGAGTTTGGGCATATAGTTTTCAACAATTGATCTGTTTATGAAAATGGAGATTGGTATAGCAATAGAATTTGCTGTGAGTTTCAAGAAATAGCTGGAGAATAGGCTGGCTGCTGTTGATGAGGTTTTTAGTTTGAAGAGCATGCTTTTGATTGAAGTGGTGGAAACTGTTTTGAGGGTAAAGCTTGTATTATTGTTATTTGTGTTGGGGGGATAGTGAGGTAGGAACTGTCCTGTGATACTAAGGATAGAATTGAGTTCACAAAGTGGGAGTTGAATTGTGTTTCAATGGGAACTTTAGCGTCAGGGATGGTTGGTTTAGGAGTAGCCTTTTGGGTGGATTTTAGGAGCTGGTTTACATTTCTCTTAAATTTTGGGGGGTTCTGTTGGTATTTAGTTTGTAATGTTGTGTAGTAGGATTTTTTTGTCCAGCCTAATGCATTTTTTGCACTGTTGCGCAGTTCTTGGTACTTAGTTAGGCTTTGTGTTTCTTTGTTTTTTTGATAGTAAAGCCAGGCAGTGTCTCCGGACTTGAAAATTTGTTTGGTTTCTTTACTGAGCCAGGAGTTTGTAGAGGTTATAACCTTGATTTTGCACAATGGAGCGACAGTGTTTAGGTGTTGTAGAAATGTTTTGTTGAAATATGCTACAGCCTGGTCAAGTGGGAGGGTTTTTTTTTGGGGGGGGGGTCCAATCACAGTTACAGAGTAAAGTATTGAGAACCTCAAGAGATAATTTTTTTGTGTTCCTAGTGGATTTATAATTAGTGGTTTTGCATATGCTTGTTCTACTATGTATAAGGTATATTATGTTGTGGTCACTTAAGGTGTCTGGGAGACTGCCTGTGTGGGGCTACAATGTGGGTTCATTAGCTAGAACCCAGTCAAGGATGGATTCCCTTTTAGATTTTTTATCACATCTAGTTGGAATTTGGACTAGCTGCTGGTAGCCATGGAGATTTATTAGATTAGTTGGTGGTTCTGATATACAGGTGAACCAATCTAGGTTGAAATCCCCCAGAATAAGGGTTTCTTGTGAGTATGTGGAAGAACACCAGGATAAGAAGTATTCAAGGCTAGCAGGTGTATTACCAGGTGGAATATAGATCACAACTGTGGTGATGACCTTTTTAGGGTGAAGTTGAAGTTGTGAGATAAGTATGCCCCAATTATTGGGGGAAGGGTAGGAGTTTGGTAATTGATGTACAGTTAAGTTGGACTTATATAGTAAGGCAGTTCCACCCCCTTTACGAAGTGGTCTGTCTTGTCTTATGATATTGCAGCTGGTAGGGAGAACTTCTGAGTTAGCTATGTTTTTATTTAGCCAAGTTTCTGTTAAAGCAACTATGTCTGGGGAGTAGTGTGCTATTGTGGCCTGGAGTTCAAGTATTTTATTTTTGATACTTCTAATATTAATATTTAGCATTAAAAGATGGTTGGTTTTCCTGCTGTTGTTGATTTGCCCAGGGATGATGATAGTGGGGGTGTTATGTTCTGACATTTGTGTTGGAGAAGTTTGTGCTGGACAGGATGGATTTGGGCCTGGGTCGGAGTGGATATCCCCACTTATGGTAAGCCTGGTGTTAAAATGGTGATGCAGATGTTGGAGTTTGGTGATGACTGTGAGAGAGTATTGTGCTTTTTTGGAGTAGGAATGAGAGCACGTGTTTAGTTCTGAATTGGTCTGTTATGTAGTTCTTGAACAGTTATGGGCAGATATTATTATAATGGGTGGTGTCTGTATATGAGAGTGCATAATATGGTGCTGTGCTACCAAGTTTAGGGATGTTGCTAGAGCGATAACTTGTGGAGTTATAAAGAATTATGAGAAGACGGACTAGACTTAGTTGTGTGATAGTCATGGTTATAAAGTTAAAGTTGGTTCTAAGTGGAGGTCTGGATAGGAATTATAAAAGTGTTACTTTACAAATCTGAACACTGTAAACAAATTCCTGAGGTCTAATGGCTTACCAGCAAGCAGAATTCAATTGCTGAAGAGCACTTGTGTCCTGGTGGGAGACTAGTAATTTAAAGATGGCTCCATGCTCAGCAGGATTCTAATATAGACTTAGTATTGGGGGAGGGGGACAGCACAAGGGGTGTAAACTAGGTGGAATGCAAAGAAACCAGCAAAACCAGAGAGGCAATCAGTGAAAATCTATTAGTGAAGGCCTCAGAGGGGGTAAGTAATAATTCAAACTCTACCTGTAAAGTGAAGGAGAGATGAGACAGCAAAGTTTATTAAGGTTGGGAGTGTGTCTTCACATTGACTTACTTATTAGTAGCCAGTTTGTGCACAGATTAGAGTAGGGAGGTACATTAGCAATACAGGGGAATGTATAGAGATGCAAATAAACACGTGGGCCTCAAGTGATACACACCAGGCAGAAAGCACTGAGAGGTGTATATATAAGTGCATATGCACATATAGTTATAGATATCTACATATATATCAACATAAATAGGTATATCTGTATACATAGATGTGCAGACATATATCTCTAACTATCTCTCTCTCTCTCTCTCTCTCTATATATATATATATATATATATATATATATACAAAGAGATCTACAAATTGCCTTATATATGCTGCACAATACAGATGTGTAGACATACATATATATGAATATATATGTGTATGTACATGTAGATATATATCAACATTTGTATATGTATATATCCATATTCCTGTCATGTGTAAACATCACGGTTGCGTATACCTTCCCAGATGTATCTCACCGTATGTATCTGATATGTGTATATTTAGATATAACAACATATGTGATGCAACAGTAATATCAATAACAAGTACTACACAATTGTGGGAGTCAAAGCAATTGTTCAATGCTATTCAATATGTGTAGTGACAGATATGTTGGAAAAATAACTGTTTTCACAGCTGTCATGGTGTAGTCTTAACTGTTGTGACTATAGTGTGCAGAGACTTGGGTTCAATTCCTGCAAGGGCTGTTTATTTTGTTGCTGGGCAGAACAAGGGCAGCTTACAGGGACCTGGGTTCAATACCTGCAAGGGCTGTTTATTTTGTTGCTGGGCAGAACAAGGGCAGCTGGATACAGAGTGGTTAAGGCAGCTTTGAGCAGCTTTAAGCATGATTGCATGGGTTTGTGTGAAGCTAAGTGGTGCTACTGTATGGTTAAATGTACATGCACTTACATCATGTAGGCTTCGCCTTCGCTTACCAGTATGCAAATCTGCTTAGCTGTTAAATTGCAGCAATACTGACACCTGCTAAGCATGGCTCAGCCCTGGTAACCAGTGCTCACATCACATTATGATAACATAGCAGGGTAATGACATCTTTAATAAGTGTATATAATGCTATGTGCAATGCATGCATCTATGCACTGTCATTACAGTAGCAAGGGGTGTGAGTGTCATGTCTGGGGCACACAAGTATATAAGACCTTACAGCGCTGTTAATCATGTGAATGTGTTACATACAAGGGTAGTAACCTAGGTTACTTGTTGTCACACTGGCATTAGTGTATCATGGCAGTACTACTGTTGACAGTGCTTTTGCAGCCAAGAGTAGGGTGCTAAATGTAGTACTGACAACAAGCACACCTGGAGGCATAGCTGGACTCTGAGGCCTCACTGTCAAGTTCCTGGTGTCTGAACTGTGTCACAGGATGTATCCCTTACTGGATAATGATCTGACATGTGGAATGTAATTGTAGACTACCGTCTGTACAGCACATGTTAGTGAGGGCTTCCAACATGTAATAATGGCATACATATTGTTGTCAAATGTCTATCTGTTGACACAGTCATCCTACTGCATAGCTACTTGCCAAGCTGATGTCTATCAGTCCCTGTACAGATGTGCAGATGGCAGGTATCCAACTTAGATACGTACAGGCAACCTATGCTTGACTGACACTGACATGTCTGCCCAGCTGTATTATAACTGGCACATATAGGAGACAACACTCTGTATACATCAGATGCCACGGGTACCTCCACTACACTACCACAGTCAACAGAACATGCTTGAGTGCAGGTCTCCATCACAGACGTTAACCATATGTTGTAATACATGTTGCATACATGTCAACTGGATCAGCTCAGTGGCCATTTGCAGGAGGCACCTAGAGGATTGGCTGATGCATGTCACTCTCACCCTGAGGGTCACCACAGTGGTGTCTGTCGATAGATTGCCTGCTGGCACATGGCAGGTGGCATGATACCACTGTACACACATCCTCTACACTACCCATCTCTCCCTGGACAATAGCCAGATACACACCTATGACCACCTGCAGCGATGCACCCCAGTACTGACACATGTGTACATGTGCATTACTGAGGATAGTAGTGTCTGTGTATTAGTACACCTGTAGTTGGGAATATCATGAGGGCCTTCACAACCACTGCAACACCCATTGCAATAGTATGATGCTGTCGCTGCTGTATCGGACATTACATGTACCCTGTTACACTCCCCTCCCTAACAGCTACATGAGCCTTGCAGTACCAGCACAACAGTGTTGTACAAATGGGTCAATAGGCATGCGATACCCATTGAGTTCTGGCAAGTATGTGTATGTGTGCATGTCAGTATATCTGTAGGGTACAGCATTCAAAGGCCACATACTCCTATTACAATACACATTGCCACACAGTAGTACAGATAGTGTTGTTGCTGCCCATAGGTGAGGCATGACAATGCGACACCCTACTATGTCTGTGGCATGTGCATTAAATGCATATCCCTGTAGTACCACTGTTGGGATATACAATGGGTTGTATCGCAGTAGTGGGCTATGTGTGATGGTGGGCATGTCAGAGTGCCATCATGGGTTCCAATGAGTACAATATCCACTGTGTGATGTGGGTGTTGTGTACATTACACCATGGTAAAGCCAGTATATGTCCCATGTACCACTGTATGGCGACCACTGTCACCATCAACCATACAGGTAACTGATACCACAATCCAGCCCAGTTATGCATGTGCTGTGTGCAGCCTACCTGTAACACATTGGACACACTGACAAGTTAGTTAGCACCGATAGGCCCAGGTCTCCCGGATGTGTGTCTGCCTGTTATGTGTCTGTTAATGTGTATATGATGGTATGTCACACTATGTATTGTCCATGTACAACCATTACATCCCCATTACCACACTGTACATGTCTGGGGATGTTCTGCATGTAACGTGTAACCTTGAACATACCTCAGGCAGCAGGTAGCAATGCCTCTTACAAGAGAACTTTCACACTCAGGCCAGCTACATATTTGTATGAGGTTCCAGAACTACAGAGTGGGAGTAGTGTTGTTGTATGCATTGTATAGCACCAGTGTTACAGGGTTTGTGTGTACATACTAGTTTAACATGGTCTGCAGTCTGTCTGCATAGCTCTCAACTGTGTGCCTATCCACTTGATGGCCAGAGGTGTGCCTATGTTTTGCCTGTCCACCACACAGGTCTTGTGTCAGATATATCACTGGCAGTGTGTGTGTGTTGAGTGCTATCAGTACATGGCTACATCCATTTGTGTTTCAGACTTCATATTCCTGACTAAGGGTATGTTGCACACTATCCTATAACACCAGTGACTTGCTTAGCATATGACAGCACTATTTCACATATGGGCCTGTGTTCCAGCCTCTGTCCTCCACCTACATACCAGGCTTTGTCAATATGACATACTATCAGGGGTTGTTATGTAGTGGCCTGTGAGTATGTCATGCTACTATTCCTGCCATCATTCCACTGCTTTTGTGGCCCCCACACATATTGTGGTGTTGGGTCCATATATGTGTGGGCTTCATCTGCACAGTACGTGTGCCCTTATGCAGTTCAGAGGTCAGTGTATGTAACAGTATATATGCCCCTGTATGTCAGTCTATGGGGGGGTGTACCATAATTAACTTAGGCTGTTACAACATGTGAGGGGGATCAGGGGTAAGCTGCCTTAAGGTATCTGGATGTACATTACCATACAATTTACCTTGTGTAAATGCAGGCCTACTGCTTCCTGCCATACAGACTGTTCTATTTGTCAGTGTGATTGTGATGGCTACAGTTATGCTTTGTTATGCAACAGATAACTGAAGTTTTTAGCCCCTAGGGATTGTGTACAGAGTGTAGACAGAGGCTGCTGGACTATACATCTGCATTACCTACTGTTGATTGATTGTTATCCTGTGGCCCAGTCTGTCTTTACTGATGTACTACTTGAAGGCCTTGGCCTGGACAACAACATATGTTATGCTTTCCGGAATACTGTATGAATTGATCTTTTTGAGAGTTGCATTAGTCTGTTTATATATATTTCAGAGTCTAAACAGGTATATGGCATCATATATACAACTGTAATAGTACACAGATAAAGCTTTCTCATGTATGCAAACCTGTGTGTGGTCTTATATCCTTTCACGTCTCTGTGGGTATATGTTTCAGGCAACAATTGTCTTTTGTATGGGTGAATCATATGGTATCCAGTCGGTAAGGTGGCAACTGTAGGCATGCTGGTGTGCACCCTCTAAATATGTATCTTCCTATACATATCTCTGTGTGTGTATGTGTAGTTACAAATATATATATATATATATATATATATATATATATATATATATATATATATATATATATATATTTTTTCATATATGTGTGTGTGCGTGTGTGCTTCCACCTTGAACATTCCCTATGGTAGCCCGACTGTATTGCATGATATGTTATTGGTACCAGCCTGACATCATACAGGTGGGATGGATTACTGTAACATCTTGTGCCCATGTTGTGTCGGGTCCTGTTTATGGGACTTGCAACAGTTGGTATTGTATTGCAGGCAGACCTGTTTGGCTGTGTGGTGGTGGGGTTATATCAATACTTACAAGATGTATGTAGCTTGGGCCCCCTCAACCCCATTAACGGTGCCTGTGGTCATATATGTATTTTTTATGTTCTCTTTTATATCTAAAGATATTTATCTGTATATACATATATAGATAAATATATATGCTTACATGTATATATTGCTCTTCTCTCTCTCTAGATATATGGCTATGGTGTGTAGGGTCCTGGGTTTGAGCCTTCCAGAGGCTGTTTATTTTGTTGCTGGGCAGAACAGGGGCCATTGGATACAGAGTGATTAAGGCACTTTTAAGGAGTTGTAAGCGGGTTTGCATGGAGGTAAGCAATGCTAACTTCCGGTTACAGTTTCTTATACTGTTTTAGCTTCTCAATTGCTTAACCTGTGTAGGCATTGCTTACCCTTGCGCAAACAAGATTAAACCCACTTACTGCTGCTTAAAAGTGCTTACTCCCACTTACCCCTCCGCTAATTTCTTTAAAAGAAATGAAAAAGTGTTGATAGGACAGTGGTGAAAAAGGGGCACAAAGAGGCAAAGACAGTATGAAAAATAGCTAGGGATGTGCAGGAAGGGTAGGGAAGGTCCGTAGCTGCCCGTTTCTTCTACAGCAACAGCTGTGCATATACACTGAATTTGGAGATAGATTTGGACATTCATACCCCTGAGAGAAGGGTGAGGACAACAATAATATGTTGTTAAGCCAATTTAACCAGATTACATATGTCCTGTGGACATGTGTGCAAAATGGACAGCTATGTATGGGGCGAGATTTTTTTTTGGGAACGGATTGCCCTTTTTTTTTCAGGTGAGAGTGGGATATTGGGGAAGGATAGTAGGTGTATTTGGGGAGGTAGGTTGGGTAGGTTAACAGAGAAGACAAACAAGACATGTACAGGTGCGGTATATGACACGTGGGGGGTAAACACCTTGATGGGGAGGGGTGTTGGGAAATCGGAAGCCCATGAGCCTCCTAGTGGAAACAGTGGGACTGAGGTCCCCACCCATGGGCAGTCACCACTGCACCTTCACAGCCCCAAAGGTGGCTGTGCTGGGGGCTGTGTAGGAGAGCCAGGCTGACCCTCTAGTCATGACACATGGCCCTCAAGCTGGCATAGCAGATCTCCAACTTCCCTACGGAGCCTGCTACGCATCACAACCTGGACCTGGTAATGGGTGACAGGTCCCTGTCTGTGCCTGCTCCCGGGGGGAGCATGCCCCATCCCCTGAGGTGGTTCCACCCGAAGGTGGTGCAGGACCAACGGACGAGGAGGTCCCGGGTTGGGCCCCAGATGTGCTGGTGCTTGGTGCCATGGCCAGCTGAGGTGGGACAGGTGGGTCCGCCGGGACCCGCATTCCCATACATGCTATGGTGTTTAAGTTTTAGCAACATATGTGGTTTAGGAATAGTCAACACATTCCAGGATTATTTATAACAGCATGCATAGATATTCCCATTAACCCAAACACCAGATATGGAACAGTTGCATAACAAACATAACACATGCATATATGGGACCACAGTGGTAATTACAACAGCATGTAGGTACATTGATGGCAGCATGCCACCAATGTGGGAGTATTTCAACATGGCACATGCATAGAAACAGATTTAAATAATTATCAAACAATAGGACATATGTCCCAACATTAGAATTAAGTCAGCACATACCAATTGAGTTGTGTATTTAGTTGATTGTTGCAGATATGGTGGTGGGGGGGAGAAAGATGTTAGTTAACAACTAGTATATTCCTGTAGTTCACATTACTTTCCTAGTTAGTGCTGTTATCTGTACCTTACAAGTATTAGTACACTACCCTTTTGCCTTAGTTTGTACAGTGGTATGGCTGTCAACAACTATATACATGAACTGGTTTTACCTGCAGTATACACCTCTTACCTGGTATACTTGTATTGTTTGTTAACACTAACTAACTGTTTCTACTCATACTCCCACATTCCAGGTTGATGTTATGCACATACCTGTCCATCTCTTTTTGCACACACTCTGGGCATGTCTTGACCACATGCAGGTGAACCAGGGCATATTTCATATATTGCCCTCTTAAACCATTAGTGAATTGTACAATGACAGGTTTGTTTTCATTGACATTTTCCACATATGTACAGGCCTGACAGTCAGCTATATGACATGAATTGCTGCCTACATGTCAGAGGTTAGCACACTGATATGCCAGGGGGACAGGGGGACAGGGTGACAGCCAGAAGATATGGGCTGATTAACTGGACATTCTGGACTATTCTGTACACTTGTGGGGTATGATTCTGCATACAGATTACTACCACTCCCAAGATCTGAACCATGGCTGTGTCTGCTATAAATAAAATACTGTCCATCACAGTTGAGTGTGCTATATAGATACTGCTGTGTATTTGTTATCTGATTTTGGTCTATAATTCGCCTGTGGTTTTACATTCTGACCCTATAATTACAACACTCATACAGGATTTCCTAGACAGTTTTATTATGTAGCACAGTGTGGGTGACAGTGATGAGTAATACCTTATTATTCAGAGCAACTGCAACACTAACAATGCCATACAATACCAGAGTAAACAGTACCAGTACAGGATATCAAGCTTTTATTTCCAGGCACAGTGTTCATATCTGACAGACCTGTGGGAGAAATGTTTGTTAGCACTGCCTGAATGTTGCCACACAAATGACCAGATTCCACATTAGTATTATGCACATACGTCTCACTCTGTTACTGTACACACTCGGGTCACAGCTTGACAACATGGGGGTGCAGATGGGACATACTTGGCTTATTACTCTCATAACATTTTGGGGAGTTGCTAGAGTGACAGGTTTGTTCTTATAGATGTTTGAAAATCAGTTGTATTTCTTGTTTGCTGCCCAAACATCTGGGATCATCCCACTGATTTCCCAGGGGGACAGGGTGACAGGCAGCAGATATGGGCTGATTTACTGGGACATTCTGGACATATCTGTACAGTTGTGGGGTATGATTCAGCATACAGCCTACTACCACTCCAAGAATTCGAACCATGGCTGTGTGTGCTAAAAATGTAACAGTTCACTTCTCAGTTCAGTGTGCTATTTGGATTTTGTTGTCTGTCTTTTCACTGTTTTCTGTCTAAGTCTCTTTCAGTTGTACTATATCACCTCTTGGGATTACAACAGTCATATACAGACATTCCTAAACATTTTATTTATGTAGCACAGTGTGGGTAACAGTGCTTAATATGACAGTATTATTAAGTGATTGCAAATCTACATTACCATATGATACCAGAGTAAACACACACAGTCCAGCAGTTAGACCTTTATTGTCAAGCTATTATGGTTTTATTTCCATACAACCTATATGGGATTCTTCCTGCCATATTCTCTGGTGTATGCAGTACATGCCTTAAGCAATACAGGTTTTATACAGGCAATTAACTTACTACTATTTTTAGATTTATTTCCTATGACAGTACATGCTTGAATATTACTAACCTGCCTCACGTTGCAACCGCTCCAATCTACATCCATGGGCCTCCTGGTTCATAGCCCGCTCACTTCCGCTGTGAAAGACATAAGAGGAATATTTAGCCATACCTATCCATACTGTAGTGGACTGATGCTTACACATGGCTGGGACTTGCACTGTCCTCCTAGCCTCTTGGATCCACTGATCCAAGAGATCCCCCTTTCGCTGCTTCAAGTCGGCATAGTGATGCCTGACCTGCTCACCAGTTCAGGATATGCCAATGGCACTGGTGAGGTCATGGGTGACATGGTCCCAGGCTTCCACTTTGTATTGGGAACCCTGGTACTGGCCCTGCAGCAGTCTCATGTCATGGTCTTTCACAAGGAGTCCTCCCATGACTCGGGACTCCTGGATGCCCCAGCACTGTGCCTGAAAGTGCACCCCCTCTCCCATTCCAGACATAGTTCCTACAAGGGGAAGCTACAACCAGTTATGAGATGTATTCCCACCTGTTGGGTTTAAATAGGGATATGTTTCCCGCACTTTGCCGTGATTGGACGGTTTTGAAAAGGCAAGCTATGGGCAAACCTGCTTACCTAAGGCTGGCATTGCTTAAAGGGGTATACCAATGGGCAGACTGAGTTAGCTGGCCTACACATTGCTTATACCTCCTAAGCTGGGCTGTGCAATGCTTAGCGTTGCTTAATAATTAAGTTGCATTATATTTGCATTGTGGCATTGATTTATTATTCATTACATGTTAGATATGTGTTTGGTATCCATGATTCATGTGTACGTGCACTGTATGGGGTCCTTATGTTTATTAGGGGATTTCAACACTTTATTACATTGACACCTTACATCTGGGCTTAATGCAGTATTCCAGTTCGCATATTTATGTCCTGTAGTTGGTTGTACAATATACAACTGTATATAGATTCCTTTCACATGTTCAGTTTATATTTCCTATGGTGAGGATCTGTTTGGTGATACCTCAGTTTTATGTACTGTTGTAATGGCTCAGTGGTTAACTACTGTGACTATAGTATACAAGGTCCTCGGTTCAAGACCTGCAAAGGCTGTTTATTTTTTTTCTGGCCAGAACAGCGGCTGATGCATACAGAGTGCTTAAGGCACTTTTAAGCAATTGTAAGCAGGTTTGTGTGTGTTTGTGCGAAGGTAAGCAGTGCTAACCTCTGGTTAAATATGCTTACAGAGAGTTAGCTTCAATATTGCTTAACCTGTGTGCACATTGCTTACTCCCATGCAAATGGGCTTAAACACGCTTACTACTGCTTAAATATGCTTACTCCCACTTACTACTGTGTAACTATGCTTACTCTTGCTTACTTGTGCTTACACTCGCTTACCACTGCACTAATTTAGACAGTGATGTCTAATGGTTCTTGGGCAGGTGGTGGATTTGGCACCTGTATGGATTTATCATTCATTACACATTTCACCTTCCATTTGTATCCCTGTTTCCTGTGTACATATACTGCATGGAGCACTTGTGATTATCTGTGGACTTTGCAACATTATGACAATGACACCTCACATCTGCATTTAATGCAGTACTCCAGTTCACAAAGATATGTTATGTCATAGGTTATGCAACAAAATATATTGATCATACAGTGATTTGACATGAAAAATGGATTGTACTGAAGTGGGATTCGAACCGGGAATGACTGCTTGTAAGATGAATGCTCTGCCCACTACAGTATTACTGTACTGCTTCATTTGCATATATCTTGCTTTTTATCCTCTTGCACCATTTAAGCTGCATTAACCGTAACTAAGCGGTGAGCAAACTCATGCACCTATGGTTAAATTTGATCTGTTTCATAAAAAAAAGTCTTCATATTTAACTGTTGTAACTATTGCTCTTGGGGATGTTGCTGGGGATATGCAAACACCTATGAGCGGTCTCGCTCATTCTTACTCCTACACTGCTGTTCTTGATTGCAGGGACGTGTATATTCTAAGAGCTCTGCTCTCAGACACGCCTCCTGCACTTGTTTATTCTCTGTGTCCGTTTAGGAGCTCAGGCAGCACGTTTTCATTACGATGCATGGCATGCTGCCGTCCTGCTCCTAAATGGCCGCTTCCGTGCAGGACTAAGCTAGTCCTGCATGGAAGGATAGTGAATCTGGGGGTATGTTTAGAATCTCTGATTAGAATTCTTTCGGTAAAGTTCAGTCCTTAAAGTTGTTTCAAAGTCTATGTCTAGAGTTCTATCTGCAGAATTCTAGTTTTCGACTAAATCTATAATTCCATTTGTAAAGTTCTCTAATTAGAAATATATCTGTAGTGCTCTCTGTTAAGAATTTAATCTGAAGAATAATATGTAAAATACAGTCCATAGCAGTTTTTGTTTACCATTCTATTCGTGGATTTCCTTGTATAGACTTCCATACTTTGCCTTCATCTGTAGACTACTGTAATTAAAATTCTGTGTGTAAAATTCTATCTGCAGAGGTCTGTCAGTAGACTTTTTTAGAAGGACTCTATCAGTAGAATTCTCTCTGTAGACTTGCATGAGAATATTATGTTTACATTTTTACCTGCACAACACTGTTTATAGTTACGTTTAGAGAACGCTTTCTTTTTAGTTCTCACTGGAGAATTATTTATCTAAGATTTTGTTTAGAATTAAATTAGTAGAATTCTGTCTGCCATTCTACCCATAGGTTTCTGTCTTCAGAGGTCTTTCTATGACAAAATCATTTCTAGGAAAAATATTGCATTTGCAAGAAAGACATAAAAATATTGCATGATAAATATAGGAACCAGGGGTTAGAAAAAATTGGGAAGTGAGATTGGATAAGCAATTCACAATGAAACAATGGGAAGACATAAGTATGCCTCCCAAATATACAACAAAGTCTAGAAGATTTAGGATTTTTTGGAAGTATTTGCATAGGTATTTTTATACTCCAAGCAGACTCCACCAATAATTTTTCCTAAGGTAAATGCCAAATGTTGTATGTGGGATGGGGAAGAAAGAGGTAACTGAAAACATATGTTGTGAGTGTAATGATTTGGCAGACTTTAAAAATTCCCTACAGAGTATCTCTCAGAAATATTGGGTAAGCAAGTGGGCACAACTAAGGAAATTATTTCTGAGCTGGGATACAGGATCTGAATTGTCTAGAAATAGTATGGCCTTGTTAAGTTTAATTCTGGTCGCTGCCAAAAAAGCAATTATTAGAAAATGGAAATCAAACTTCTAAACCTACTATACTTGAAGTATTGAATATTGTAACAGAGAAAAAGAACTGTAAGTCTTAGGTCATGTAAGTAGGGTAGTTGAAGTCACCCATGAATATGGTATTGGTTTGAATGATGAGGGCCTCCAATAAGAACCAAGTATTAGTTATGGGTTTATTGAGTAATATGATATGGGACTTTCCCTATAGAAATCTGGACATGGAGAAGCTTAAGAGCGTTATCCTGTTTGACTGGGTTTCATTTTTCTAAGTCTTTGAGTTTCTAATACCATGACTGGAATGGACCCCATTCCTAAGTCAAAGTATGATTAAATTTCATGAAATTAGTATTGTTTCAATCTTTGATGTTAGTCAAAAGTGCACTTTGCAGCATCCGCAATGTGCCCATAATTGACTTCTTCTGCAATTCATGTGGAATTTCATGTATTAGTAGCATATCTAAGTATCACTGTAAATTATTTTTTATGAGACCCATTGCTCCTACTGTTATTGGAGCTGACTGGGTATCCTTCTTACACATGGGTCTATATCATATCTTCAAATGTACTATTTAGTGAATGCTTATTAGTCAAAAACTAATAAGCGAAAACACTAAATAGCAAACGTTCGTTCATTTAAGCAAAATGTTTTGCTGGGAAAACAACTGGTCAGCCATCAGCGGGGATTTGCCCTCTTCCCCACTGAAGTGCATTCTTAGATTTGGTGTCGCCTCACAGTAAGACGCTGTCCGGTTCGATTCCAAGCTAGAGCGTCGTCTGTGTGGGGACATGCGCGAATGGGAATATCTTCGTTGAAGGTTGTGCATCAGGGCTGGTAACTCGGAACATAAAAATCAACTACCAATCATTAGCAGACCAGAGTTCCGCTGTGGCGACCCCTAACCGGGAAAAGCCGAAAGACACAACAACAAGTTAGGGGAATGTGGGAGTTGCATCCCCCCTAAAGATGGGTTTTGTTTGGTGATGTTTTTCTGTGGCTCGCTGGGTTGGCCAACTGGTTTTAAACCAGTGAAGTGTTTTGCTTAAATGAACGTTCACTATTTAGTGTTTTCACTTATTAGTGTTCGGCTAATAAGTACGTATTTAGCGTTCACTAAATAATACATTTGATTATGTGATATAGACTGCTTCCACACTGCCCTTATTTCTGCCTGCAAATCTTTTTCTTTTATAACTTTGTGTCTCTCTGTACGCAAGACACTGTAATCACTGGGTGTAGCAGTTTCAATGCTCAATGCTACTTTTGTCTTCTTTTCATGGACTACTATATCTGGTTTTCTCTCATCTATTTTTTGAACCATTGGTAATGGGTGATCCCATGTGATATAAACTTCATTCTCTATAATACTTTGTGGTTCATATTTCCAATGCTTCTCAATTACTTTAATAATGTAATGTTTTCATAATCCCCAATGCAACAGTCTTGCCACATTATTATGCTTTTCAGTATACAGGCCCTCTGCCATTAGTGTATCACACACAGCCGCAAGATGTGTGACTATTTCCAGTTCTGTTCTATAGAATCTGTGTTTGTCTTTTTCTCCCATATGTTCAATGGACTTTGTAAACCAACATGTACATAGTCCACTATCCTGGGCCTCCAGCTATTCCTGTGTAAGATCTGGATTGAGGTTGTTCCAGGAGTTTTCAGTACCTGAAACTATATTTATGTCTTTTCAACATTTCTTGCCTTCTCAGCTGATCCTTCTTCTTATATTCTTTTGTTTTTTGGCATATTCAGTTGCTGCTTGATTTTTGTCTACTTCTGGTTTTATTTTATGTATTTATTTTACATTTGTTGACCGGGCTAGTCCAATTGGATACATGTCCATTTTCAGTAGAGGCCCGGGGAGATAAGCTCCAACATTAAGCTAATAAAACAGGACAGCAAAGCTATAAAATATTTAAATACATTGTTGATGGAGATTTTCATCAAAAAACTAAGTTTAAAGAAATTGACTGCAGAGTTTAACAAAACAATACAGTACTATTTACATGGTACGAGGGTTTGACATTCATCATAAGGTAGGTTAGGAAAGAAGAAAGGATTAAAATAAAGTATTATTGTTGTACAATATAACACTACGGTAATAAAAAGATTTGCATATATACACCTAAACAAATAATACACTCAAAGTAAAAAGACAGTTGATCTATATACAAGGTGGAGCACTTGTGCTCACAGCAGGATGAGTGTTACAAAGTACATACTCAGTGAATGTTCCCTGAGCAAACTAGACTAAATTGGGAGTAAGGGAAGGATTACTAATCCCACTTTAAGGGTTATGGGAGAGAGGTATACGGTAATATTGTACTGGGGAGTGTTAGTCAGGGTTAGTACATGGGCACAGCCATTGTGTCTTTAGTAGAATTTTCAGTTGGATTTTGTAGAGTGGTAATGATAATAATGATGCAAGTTTGCTGGGAAGCCTATTCCAAGTCTTCCCCACAGAATTAGAGAAAAGAGAATCACCTGCTTTGTTTTGGGATTTCTGGATAGTAACCAGTAATGTATTTGCTGAGCTTAGGGTAGTAAGATTTATGTAGGGGGAGAGAAGGCTACAGAGAATAGGAGTATTACTAGGATGGTACAGAATCTTATCGGTGATGGTAAATTGTTGAAATTCCAGCTGGTTTTGCAGTTCTAGCCATCCCAGCTGTTTGAGATTCAGACAATGGTGAGTTCTAAATGGGGAGCCAGTAGCAAATCTGGCAATGTTGTTATAGGAGGTTGCCAGCTTATTAAGGTTGCTTTTGGAAAGATTGGTATAAATGGGGGAGGCATAGAGGAGGGTAGAGATCAGATGGGTATGGGCAATGATAGTTCTGGCTTCAGGGGTAAGGAAAGGGTTTATCCTATAAGGAGAACCAAATTTTCTGTTTACTGATTTAATAGTCGAGTTAATATGTAAGTTAAAGTTAAGGTTGTGGTCAATTATTACACCTAAGAGTTTGGTAGTTGGGTCAGGAGCTATGACAGTACAATTGTTGGATGTAATGGCGAAATTTATTGGGGAGGATTTTAGAGTTAGTGTAAAGAGCAGTAGTTTTGTTTTTTTGGCATTTAGGAGGAGGCAACGTTGTAGGAATCAGTTTTCAACTAGGTTAAATACTGTTTGGGTGATGGATTTATGAAGAAGAGGCATTACAAATCAGTGTGGAGTCATCTGCATACTGTATGCATGTAGCTATAGGAAGATTTATACTAAGATCATTAATGAATATAGAGAAGAGGAGAGGTCCCAGGATAGAGCCTTGAGGGACACCAAGGGTAATAGGGAGATGTGTGGATAGGTTATTGTCCCAAAGGACAGCTTGCTGTCTATTGTCTAAATAAGACTTGAACCATTTTAATGCCTGTGTGTTGAGTGAAAGTGATTTTAGTATGTTCAGAAGTAGTTGATGGTTAACCATATCAAAAGCTTTAGATAAGTCAATAAAGAGTGCAGAGGAGAGCATGTTATTATTACAATGTTTCTTAATGCAGTCAGAGAAGGATAGGAGAGCAGTTGTAGTACTATGGAAAGGTCTAAAACCATGCTGACAGTCAGCTAGTAGGTTGTTTTGGAGAAGGTGATCCAGAAGTGGTTGATGGATGCATTTTTCCATGATTTTGGCTAAAGGAGAAAGTAGGGCTAGAGGCCAAAAGTTAGAGAGTTCAGTGGCGTTACCACCCTTGTGAAGTGGAATAATGTGAGAGATTTTCCAGAGAGATGGGATGGAGCCTTCAGTAATGGTTCTATTAATTAGGATAGAGATGGGATAGGCAAGTACTTTTTCTGCAGTTTGAAGGTATTCAGCTGGTAGGAGATCAGCTGAGGGAGTACATGGTTGAAGTTTGTGAAGTAGGGTATAGATAAGAGATGCAGGAAATGGTTTTAGATGAAAGGTAGGAGGTATACTAGCTAGGGAGGATGGGAGGGTTGAGCTAACAGGAGGTAAGTAGTTTGCTAGCGATTGGACAGTTTCAGAGCAGGTAAAGGAAGATTCTGCAGAGCTAATCTGTGGTAACTGAGGTCTAAATAAGGAAGACATAAGAGGTTCTCAAGCAGGATATACTAGGCAAACACTAATACAATAGGGTCAGAATACACCAGCAAAGTATTTGAGCACTCCAGGGAAAACAGGGCTCTCACAAATATATGTAAGTGATGCAACTATATAGCCAAACTGGAGGCTGAGCTCTCTCAACTCAGTACTGGCAAAACCAGTCAGGAGGAGAAGGTAACCACGCACACCACAAACCCAGTCTCACATAGACCTATCACAACTGCAAACCAAACACATAAACACACAAAAACATACTCGGAGGCTCTGATTAAAAATCTACCAAAACAACAGAGGCCTCCAAAGCAGACACCCAAGCGACCACTACCTCAAGACATAGCACATGCAACACATAGTTCACAAAGTCAGTGTGCTAAACAGTCACAGCCCTTAAGGCCAAGCAACATGCCCGATACACTTGTAATAGGTGACTCCATAGTCAGACACACTGACGTCCCGCTCACCAGACTGAACAAGGAAAAGGTTACAGTAAGCTGCCTGTTGGGCGCTAGAATCCGCCACATAACACAAGCACTCAGGTCACTCCAAAGCAAGTACAGATATGACTCAGTCATTGTCCATGCTGGTGTGAATGACCTGAGATGTACCTCCCTGGACTACATGAAAAGAGACATAGAGGAGCTCTCTGATTATGTAGCCCAGGCCGGTATGACCCTGACCCTGAGCAGCATCTTACCCTCACCAAGAATGATGCCACAGTACAAAGACAAAATGATCAGCTTTAACAATTGGCTTAATTACTGGTATCATTCTAAGGGGATCCAATGTCTGTCTGCTTGGGATGACATGCTTGACAAGCCACGCTGCTTCGCAAGGGATGGCTTGCACCTGTCACCCCTGGGCTTCCGGATATTGGCCAAGGCTCTTGCCACCCCCATAGTGCCTTTTTTAGGCAAGGCTCAAAAGACAAATCCACCTCCCTAGAAAACACAAGTGAAAAAAAAACTAAGGGTAATGCTGGTCAATGCCAGAAGTCTAAACCTCAAGATGCACGCTCTCGAAGCCCTCATCAGTATGGAGAACATCAATGTCTGTGCAGTGACTGAAACCTGATTCAAGGCTCCTGAGAGCACCCCAGCACTACCAGGTTTTACCTCATATCATGCTTTCCGGCCCCAAAACTTGGACCGAACCACAAAAGGAGGGGGAGTATCCATATTCAGCAAAGATACCCACACCTCCAGGTTAGTGGCAATGCACGAAGCATCGGAGATCATCCAGGTGCAACTAACCATAGGCAAAACTGCCCTACAGTTTGTAGCATGCTACAGACCACCCTCTCAAACTCAGGAACCCCACTCAGCCTTCCTGAAGACACTGGAGAGTATGAATGTCTCTCCAAATACCATCATACTGGGAGACTTCAACTACCCAAACATAGACTGGGAACATTACTCAAGCCCCAACACCCTAGCCCAAATGTTCCTAGAATTCATAAACTCAAATGCGATGGAACAATTAGTCACCACTCCCACAAGAGGAGATAATATACTAGACCTGATCATCACAAACATGGGGACAAAATGCTCCACACCGGAAGTATACCCCTCATTGGTGAGATCAGACCATAAATTAATCTTACTGGAAATCCACATCCCGCCCCCACTCCCTGCACAAAAGACCAAAGTGAAGAACTTCTCAAAAGCCAACTTTACACTTCTTAAGACTGGAGTGGTATACTTCAAGGCCCCTGGGCCAATGGAAACTACAACCCACACCGCTGAATCCTTTATAAATGCCTTCTACGGGCACCTTCAAGAATGCATGGATCATGCAATCCCTAATAAAACCAAGACCCATTCCCCCAAAGGCAGGCGCCCTGTCTGGTGGACCCCAGCCATTAACAAACTTTACAACAGGAGGAGGAAGCTACTACATGACAGAGCAAAATCCCTAAAAGGGAAGGCATCTCTGATCAGTACTAGCAAAAAACTACGATCACTCATAAAATCATCCAAGGCCAACTTTGAGAGAAAAATCGCAAAAGACACAAAAGACAATCACAAGGCCTTCTTTAGCTATGTTAGAAACCTGGGTGGAAACTCCCAGATATGCTCAGAGTTAGTCCAAAATGACACAAAATACACTGAACCCACAGACATTGCCAACATTCTGGCAGACAGGTTCAGTGCAAATTTCTCCGCCCCTTCCCCCCAAAAGGAGAAATATCTATCCCAGCAGAGTGTAGCCTCCCTAACATCTCAGATGCCCAGGTGAGAGCCGCCCTCGCCAAAGCTAAAAACACAGCATCAATGGGACCGGACGGTGTCCCAGGCTGTGTGTTACATTAACTCCAAGAGGAACTAAACCCACACATAAGGCTGCTGTTTAATCTTAGCCTTACTACAGGATACATACCCAAAGAGTGGCGTACAGCAACAGTGGTCCCACTCCACAAAGGCGGTGCTTCTATGGACCCTGGAAATTACCAGCTCATAAGCTTGACGAGCCTGGTCTGCAAAGCTATGGAAAGGATCATTATGGAACTCATAAACAAAGACGTTGGGGACTACAGACATTGGATCCTACCCAGTTTGGCTTTGTCAAGGGCAGATCCTGCCTTTTGAACTTGGTCGACTTTTTTGAAACAGTCACTAAGGCCATTGATGAGGGTAAGGCAGTTCACACAGCCTACCTTGACCTTGCAAAAGCCTTCGACACAATACCCCACTCAGGCATCATAGACAAACTCACCAGCTTAAATGTAAACCCATATGTCACAAGATGGGTTGCAAACTGGCTCAAGGACAGAACCCACAAGGTCAGAATTGCTGGAGCCATGTCAGACTCTAAGCCAGTCACAAGCGGTGTCCCACAGGGCTCAGTCCTGGGACCCCTCTTGTTCGGCATTTATTTTTCCGAGGTGCAAGCAAACATAGGAGGATTGTGGCTGACAAAGTTCGCAGATGACTGCAAACTGGGCGCCATAATTGATACTCCAGCGGACACAAACATCCTTCAGAGAGGCCTCATAGAAATGGATAATTGGTGCCAGAGCCATGGCCTTAAACTGAACGCCAAAAATGTATAGTCATACCCTTTGGGAAAAACAAGGTACCCACAAATTACCACATAGGTGGTAATCCATTAAGTATGGAAGAGGTAATCAGGGACCTAGGGACCCAAGTTGACAGTAACCTCTCATTTGACACTCACATTGCCAAGGTGGTTAGGAAGACCTTCTATATTGCCCACCTTATCATGAAGGGATTCACATCTAGATCAAGAGAGGTCATTATGCCCCTGTACTCTTCTCTTATCAGGCCCATGATTGAGTACAATGCCCCATTTGGGATGTATCTTACCCGACACTTGCAGCAGTTGGAAAGACCCCAAAAGTTCCTCACCAAGAGGATAAAGGGTTTCAAACATATGTCATATGCTGCCCGGCTGAAGAAACTCCAGCTCTATTCAGTCGCATACCGCCTACTCAGAGGTGATCTTTGCCTGACGTACAAGGCCATGTCCAATCCGGAATTAATGGACATGCTCCACCTCAGAAAATCCAAATCCATCAGTGCCACGAGACCAAGAGATTTGAACCTCAACACAGAAATAAATAGGATGTGCTGGAGGGACAGATTCATAACCCAGAGGCTCCCTACACTCTGGAACAGAATCCCAGTCCATGTTAGGCAGAGCCCCTCACTAACTCTCTTCAAGAGAAATCTTGATGAGTGGATGGGAGATCGTAGGTTTACCCCGGGGGTCATCTCTGTGTCACTACTAGACAGAGGCACAGTAAACTAATCGCTAAATGGGCATAGTATTCTCATCCCAAGGGGTGGCGATAGCCACACACACTCTGGCTAGGCTTATAAATGCCCTAGGGCAGATAGCCTAGTACGAACCTATGAACCTATGAACCTAAAAGGTAACTCAGCATCAACTGTATAGTCAAAATGTTTGAAAAAGCCTTTCCAAAGACGATCATTATTTTAAAATAAGCAGTATTCACTTACAGGATAGCTAGCCAGCAAGAATCCTAGGCAAGCACTAGTACATTAAGACCAAAATACATAAACAAAAGTAGTATAGATGCTTACAGTAGAGAGGCTACCAAGACGCCTAGGCAAAAAGCTACTACAATAAATGTTGAAACATCAGCGAGTAGTAGGAGGATGAGGAGACCACATAAAATCAAGCAGAACACAATTAGAGACTCAGTACACTCTTTCTAAAAGCCACACTTTATCAGGAACCTCACTAAAATACAAACATTGACACTATAGTGTATAAACACTGGGGATAGTGCAGTGTTTCAATACGAGCAGAGTGGTGTACTAGAAACCCACGTGGGAGGCACAGCAAGTTCAAGATAGCCGTTTTGCACGCACCTAACCTTCAGACATTTGTTTTTAACAATGCACATTAATATCCTTCACCTTTCTAGTTATTGTAGGCTTGGGCTAATATCATTCCACAAAGATTCTTCTTTTTTAAACAAAAAACTTTTTCAGAAAAAACAGCAATATAAACTTTCAAAAATGCACATAAATAGTAATCACATCACTTGGTATTGGGAGCTGGGGCTAAATACCATACCACACACATCAGTATGGACAGCTTATATCATTAGTGTTATTTAATAAAAAGAAAAAATAATGACAATAAAACTGACAATAGCACAGATCCTCTGGGACCAGGGACACGCAGCAGCCAGGGCAAATACAGGAGTAATAAAGATGGCACCACAAAGGACGACCCCACTATATGCCCTTGGGGCAGGATATGAGATGTAAGGAGGAGGAGTCAGAGATAGGAGCGGGCAGGTAGATTAGGGAGGGGCAATGAATCATATATAGTGAGCTAGGAAAGGTAGGTTACCCAAAGTAACACATAAGTAAAGTATAAATGAACAAGAGTGATGCAAGACATGAGCGGTATACAATAGAGTAATGGAAGGGGGAAAAAGGAAAACAGTGGTACTGAGGTCTAAATAAGGAAGACGTAAGAGGTTCTCAAGCAGGTAAAGGAAGATTCTGCAGAGCCAGTCTGTGAGCAGCAGTTTCCTGATCGACTCTGAGTAGTTACAGGTAGGTGGATTGTGATAATGCAGCTGTGAGATGGTAAAGTATAGCAGAGTGGAAAATAAGAAAACACTATAGCTAGATGGTGGGAAAAGAAAAAGTAAGAGCAGTGTAATACAGCAGGAAGATTAGAAATTAGTCAGAGGTGAAATAGGGAAAATATACTGAGATGAAATATGGGAAGGTGGGGTAAGAGTTATAGCCCAAGGCTAGATTAGGGTGCCAGCTAGTGGGCAGAGAGTAAAGTACAGTAAGAGGGAATTGTAATGAAGGTAGCTGATAGAGATGGTTCAGATAGTGAATTCAAAGGAGGGAAATAAGCAGTTGCTTCAGGGGTAGAGGGGGGGGTATGGCTGCTGGCTTCCTGGCTCAGTAGCTTAAATGTATTCAATACTAGGTAAATTACAAACAATTAATTCAGCTTAACAGTTTAGTCTAGGGTAGAATATACTTTCTAATTCCCTTTGGTAACTGGGAAACTGTACTAGGGTGGCAGGTTTCTTTGGCCAGGCGTTGGGATGGCTGAAAACAAAAGAAAGGGGTCCTTAATGACCAGGCAGGTCCCTTAGTGCAGGATAGGAGATAGATAATTTCTAATTCCCTTTGGTAACTGGGAAACTGTACTAGGGTGGCAGGTTTCTTTGGCCAGGCATTGGGATGTCTGAAAACAAAAGAAAGGGGTCCTTAATGACCAGGCAGGTCCCTTAGTGCAGGATAGGAGGTAGAGAGTTTCTATTTCCCTTTGTTTCCATTCCTGCTTGACACCAGTCTACTGCTAAACCAAGCAGGGACGTCATCTTAGACTAGTTCTCTTCATGTTTTAAAACTTTCACTATGTTTGGATCTGGTAGGGTCAGCCGATATGTATGCAGTCCTATGATTGTAGGTCTATATATGTAATCAATTTTGAGAAGGTCCATACCTCCTTCAGAAAGACGAATATGTAATATTGGTATAAACTGATTTTTATATATCATTTGATATGTGTGAAGCATTTTTCTTGTTTTCCTGTCCAACTGATCTAATACCTTTTGGGGTCAGGCAGTCACCCCAAAACTGTAAGTTAGAACAGGAAGAGCAAATTGATTTCTAGCTTGGACTTTGTTCCTAGATGTCAGGGCTGTTTTCAGTATTAATGTTAGTCTTCTAAAATATTCCTTACTGAGTTTTATTTGTATGTGTTCATGTTTTATTGTTGAGCCTTCATCAGTTGCCAAATATTTATACACTCCATCCTGCCAGTGCCCAAGTTCTTTTATGTCCGATTCCTATCCCAGACTGATATTTTCTTGGTGCTGCAACTTTCTGCTTTAAGTGTTGCTTTTGCACATTTATCAAGACCAAATGACTTTCTAATATCATCTGAGAAAGTTTTGACCATTTACAGTTGTGCTTTCAGCTCCTCATCTCATGAACTATACAGTTTTAAATTAAATCATCCACAAAAAGAAAACGAGAAGTCTTCACACTTTGTTGTTTTCTGAGAGACAAATTGTAACCATAACCTAATCTGTTAAGTAGACAGTTTAATGGGTTAACGACAAGACAAAAGAGCAGCGGTGACAAAGAGTCACCCTCGAATATTCCCCTTTGAATTTCTATCCCTGAGATAATAAATTGTCCTATATCATGACTTAGCTGCAAAGTGCTTTGCCACTGTTGCATGGCCACTGTGATGTAATTGATCAGTGTAGGATGTATCTTAAAAATCTGTAAGCAATCCTTAATCCATGAATGTGGGATACTGTCAAATGTTTTTTTTTTTTTGTAATGTGTCCATACCATACTTAAATTCTTCCCATTTTTACAATTATAAATTACAACATTATTTAACAGCAAATGATTATTTGCTCCATATGACTTTCATTTGTTACCCTTTTGTTCTGGTGCTATGATTGAGTTTTCTTCAAAATGAACATAAACTCTGTAGGCATAAATTCCAGTATATAGTTTATACATTGTCGGAAGGCAAGTTATTGGTCTATAGTTTTTGGGAGAACTTGCAGGTTCTCTCTTAAGGAGGAGCATCATTTTTCATGTTGCTAAACAGGTTGGTGTCTGTTCAGAGTGCACATATTGTATAAGTAATTTTCACTCAGGGCTAAATCTTCATGTAAAAATATTAATACAGTTGGCCAGAAGTTACTACATCTGGGCCTGGGGTTTTCCATTTAGGAGCTTTTCTTAATTTTGTTTCATTTTCTCTGGCCATTACTTCATCCCATTTCATGTCCTGTACATTTGAACTTCTTACTGTTTCTGTTATTTTTTCCACCCATTCAGCATCTTTGTTATGTTCCACAGGGTCTTCATAGATATTTCTCCAAAATATGTCTATTTCTTCTTTTTGGTGGTGTTTCTATTCCTTTCACTTCGTTTCCCAGTTGTGTATAAAACTTTTTGGGGTCATCAATGAATTGCATATTTTGTACATTTCCTTTATATTCATCTGCATATCCTCTAAGTTGTTCTGCTTGTGCTGATATAGGTTCATAGGTAGGTACTAGGCTATCTGCCCGAGGGCATCTATAAGCCTAGCCAGAATGTGTTGGCTTTCGCTGCCTCCTTAGATTAGCTCCCTGTGCCTCGGTCCAGCATAGCCATTAGTTCTCTGTGCCTCTGTCCAGCAGAGCTACTGCAGTGATCCCCGGGGTAAATTTTCTGTTTCCCATCCACTCATCAAGGTTTCTCTTGAAGAGTGTCAGTGAGGGGCTCTGCCTAATGTAGATTGGAATCCTGTTCCAAAGCCTGGGGAGTCTCTGGGACAGGAATCTATCCCTCCAGCATGTCCTATTTATCGTTGTGGTGAGGTTCAGATCCCTAGAGCGTGTGGCTCTTGGGGATTTGTTTTTTTTTAGGTTTATTTGCAATAGTGTACAATAGATCCTGGTCTGTTATAATAGTATGCATTGCTTTTATCACATCTATCTTTCTAAGTATTTTTGTTGATCTGTTCCTTCTTCTATATTCTTCTAACAGTGACCATTCTTGTTTTAATTGCTTTGTAGTTGTCTCTGTTTGATACTTTCATGACGGCATTTGGTTTCTTCCTTTCTCTTATTGCCCTGTAGTTTTATCATAAGACTTTATCTGTTATTAATTTAGCTGCACAGTGATATATCCTATTTACTTCTGTTATATCACATGGATTTCTGTTGATAGTCTTGACTAGTGTTCATTTCTTTTATCAGGCTACTAACATTTTAGGTCTTAATGCCTTTCTGTAATCTATTTCTTTTACCAGTCTTAATACGTCTATCCATCTCTATTAAATCAAACAACTTTTCCCTTAGTTCATTTTCCTCTAAACCGAGGACACATTCTTTGTTCTTTATTTCCTGCGGCATTTTACAGAAAGTTCCAGAACATATACCTGTGATGTATTCTCTTCAGCTGTATCCTGCATCACCTGTTGCTGTTTCATATGGGAACTTACTGGCCTATCACTTAACAGCATTGACTGTGTCAAAGTCGCCGCTGTTTCTTGCTCATTACCTTGCTGTGCAACTCCAACCGAGCTTTTGAATTGGTTTCCTACTGAAGGCTCCAGAGTACCTTCATGTGGCAAGTGATCAAATGCTTCCAATTCCACCTGTTTTTCCTTAATTTGGAGACTCATTGTTCCATCATGCTGTGATGTTACCAGAGTTGGATTTTCCATACTAAATCATTCACTTAGCAGAGAATCCATAACGTCAGCTTCTATTTCTTTAACTTCTCTATTACTAATCCTCGTTCCAACTTTCTCACTTTGTTTGCTTATTTTTTATTGTATTGTGAAAATTTCCATATCTAGATGGCTCTGCCTGTATTTCTCTTCAAATATCTTTGATGCTGCTTTTTTGTATTGATTAGTTTTGCTTTCTCCTTTGCATAAATATTGCACCATGTTAAATCTCTTTTTCTTTCTCCTGTCCATTTTTCTTCTTCAGATGTCTCCCGCTACACCTTTTTCCCTTACTTTGGGAACTCATTGTTCCATTATGCTATGACATAACCTTATTTAGACTTTCTACACTAAATCCTTCACTTCGCAGGTATTCATTGTTTAACTTCTTCTTGGCTCATTTTCTGTTCTACATTCCACCTTTGTGATCTTATTTTTTTGTATTGTGAAATTTTCCATATCTGTTTGTATTTATCATCAAATATCTTTGGAGCTGCTTTTTTGTATTGATTAGTTTAGCTTTCTTCTTTGCACAAATATTGTACCATATAGCTCTTTCTTTCTCACTTCCATATTTCTTTTGTATACTTTTCCAAAAAAAAAAAACTCTAGTTTTTGTTCTTTACATTTTTGCATTTCCTCAGTCACTTCATAGGATCATAGGATCATAGGAAGTTACTAGGCTATTGGCCCTAAGGTCCTTATAAGCCTAGCCAAGAGTTTAGCCCATACATAGACAAATCAACACCAGATGCCCCTGGTCAGCAGGGACACGGGTGGAATCCCAGAGATGTATTTTCTATTTCCCATCCAGTTATCCAGATTGCACTTAAAAAGAGGTAAAGAAGTGCTCTGCTTGATGTGGAGAGGGAGTCTATTCCATAGATGGGGGTGTCTCTGGGATACAAATCTGTCCCATGAGCAAGTCCTATTGTTGTCACAGACCAGGTTGAGGCTGAGTGTGTGGGTTACTTGAGTGGAGCTTGACTTGCGGATACGCAGAAGTCCCATCAAGGCGGAGTCCGAGATCACCTTCTATGCCAGACAGAGGTCACCTCTGAGGAGTCTGTATGAAAAGACAAACCCACCTCCTTAGAAAACAAAAATGGAAAAAACTAAGGGTAATGCTGCTCAACGCCAGAAGTCTAAATCTCAAGATGCAGGCACTTGATGCACTCCTCAGCATGGAGAACATCGACGTCTGTGCAGTAACTGAAACCTGGTTCAAGGCTCCTGAGAGCACCCCAGCACTACCAGGCTATACCTCGTATCATGCTTTTCGGCCCCAAAACCCGGGCCGAACCACAAAGGGAGGGGGAGTGTCCATATTCATAAAGGACACCCACACCTCCAGGTTAGTAGCAATACATGAAACATCAGAGACCATACAGGTGCAACTAACCATAGGCAAAACTGCTATACAACTTGTAGCATGTTACAGACCACCCTCCCAATCTCAAGAACCCCACTCAGCCTTCCTGAAGACATTGGAGGATATGAATGTATCACAAAATACCATCATACTGGGAGACTTCAACTACCCAAACATAGATTGGGTACATTATTCTAGCCCTAATACCCTAGCCCAAAGGTTCCTGGAATTCATAAATTCAAATGCACTGGAACAACTAGTCACCTCTCCCACTAGGGGAGATAATATACTAGACCTGATCATCACAAACATGGGGACAAAATGCTCCACACCGGAAGTATACCCCTCACTAGTGAGATCTGACCACAAACTAATCACCCTGGATATACATATCCCACCTCCACCCCCAGCACAAAGGACCACAGTGAAAAACTTCTCAAAAGCAGTCTTCACTCTTCTTAAGACTGAGATGGTATCCTTTAAGCCCATTGTGCCGGTAGATACCACATCCCACAATGCCGAATCCTTCACAAATGCTTTCTATGGACATCTCCAAGAATGCATGGATCATGCAATCCCAAACAAATCCAAGTCCCTCTCCACCAAATGTAAGCGTCCTGTCTGGTGGACCTCAACCATAAACAAATTGTATAACAAAAGAAGGAAGCTACTGCAAGTCAGAGCGAAATCCCATGAAGGGAAGACATCTCTGATCAACATTAGCAGAAAACTACATTCTCTCATAAAAACATCCAAGGCAAACTTTGAGAGAAAAATCGCTAAGGACACTAAAGATAACCACAAAGCCTTCTTCAGCTATGTTAGAAACCTGGGCAGAAACCCTCAGATATGCTCAGAGTTGGTTCACAACAACAAAAAATACACTGAACCCACAGATATTGCTAACATTCTGGCTGACAGGTTCAGTGCAAATTTCTCGCCTCCTTCACCCCCAAAAGAAGAAATACGTATCCCATCTGAATGTAATCTCCCTGTCATCTCAGATGTCCAAGTGAGAACCGCCCTAAACAAAGCAAAAAACACAGCATCAATGGGACCTGACGGTATCCCGGGGTACGTGTTACATGAACTCCAAGAGGAGCTAAACCCACACATAAAAATGCTATTTAACCTTAGCCTTACTTCGGGATATGTACCTGAACACTGGCATACAGCAACAGTGGTCCCACTCCACAAGGGGGGTGCCTCTACAGACCCTGAAAACTACCGCCCCATAAGCGTAACTAGCCTGGTCTGCAAAGCTATGGAAAGAATCATTATGGAACTCATAAACAGAGACATAGGGGACCTACAGACACTTGACCCCACCCAGTTCGGCTTTGTAAAGGGCAGATCCTGCCTTTTAAACCTGGTTGACTTTTTTGAAACAGTCACTAGAGCCATTGATGAGGGCAAAGCAGTCCATACAGCATACCTGGACTTGGCTAAGGCCTTCGACACAATACCCCACTCAGGCATCATAGATAAGCTAAACAGCTTAAAAGTAAACCCTTATGTCACTAGATGGGTTGCAAACTGGCTAAAGGACAGAACCCATAAAGTTAAAATCGCTGGAGCAATGTCAGACTCAAAGCCAGTCACAAGTGGTGTCCCACAGGGATCTGTCCTGGGACCCTCTTGTTCGGCATTTATTTCTCAGATGTTAAAGCAAACATGGGAGGGCTGTGGCTGACAAAGTTCGCAGATGACTGCAAACTAGGCACCATAGTCGATACACCAGCAGACACACACATCCTACAAAAAGGCCTCACTGAAACGGACAACTGGTGCCGTAGTCATGGCCTTAAACTAAATGCCAAAAAATGTATAGTCATCCCTTTTGGAAAAAACAAAGTACCCACAAATTATCACATAGACAGCAACCCACTGAGTACAGAAAAAGTAATCAGAGACCTAGGGACCCAAGTAGACAGCGACCTCTCATTTGACACCCACATTGCCAAAGTGGTTAGAAAAACATTCTACCTTGCACACCTCATCATGAAGGGATTCACATACAGATCCAAGGATGTCATTGTACCCCTATATTCCTCCCTCATCAGACCCATGATTGAGTACAATGCTCCATTTGATATGTACCTCACCCGGCACTTGCAACAGCTGGAGAGACCACAAAAGTACCTCACCAAAAGGATCAAGGGTCTCCAACATATGTCTTATTCTGCCAGACTAAAGAAACTTCAGCTCTATTCAGTAGCATACCGCCTGCTCAGAGGTGATCTCTGCCTGACGTAAGGCCATGTCCAATCAGGATCTGATGGACATGCTCCACCTCAAAAAATCCAAATCCATCAGGACCACGAGAGCTAAAGACTTAAACCTCGGCACAAGTATGAATAGGACATGCTGGAGGGATAGATTCATAACCCAGAGGCTTCCCATGCTTTGGAACAGGATCCCAGTTCGTATTAGGCAGAGCCCCTCACTGACTCTCTTCAAGAGAAATCTTGATGAGTGGATGGGAGATCGTAAGTTTACCCCAGGGGTCACATCTGTGTCACTGCTAGACAGGGGCACAGTAAACTAATTCTATTATATAAGGGGACCTTCATTGTGTCACTACTAGACAGAGGCACAGTATTCTAGATTTATTCTGTACATTTTTGTACCATTTCATGGGGTGGCAAAAGCCACATCACTATGGCTAGGCTTACAAATGCCCCAGGGCAGATAGCCTAGTACTATACTATGAAACTATGAAACTATGAAACAGATTAGAAGGATAGGACTTTTAGCCTATCTGCATATGATAGATTTTTGAGGCCTTGGATGCTCCTGGTGAGGAACCTCTGTGGTCTCTCCAGCTGCTGCATGTGCTTTGCGAGGTACATGCTGAATGGGGAGTTGTACTCAATAATAGGCCTTATAAGGGAAGAATACAGGTATGTTATGACCTCCTTGTCCCTGGATGAGATACCCTTACTTATGAGGTGGGCCATGTAGAAAGCTTTCCATACAATGGAAGCAACATGGTGGTCAAAAGCCAGGCTGCTATCAATCTGGGTGCCCAAATCCCTCACGACTGACTGTGTGCTTGAACATTGTTATTAATGTGATAATTTGTGGGGACATCTCTCTCTCCCCAAAGGGGATGATGATGCATTTTTTTTGTATTCAGCTTTTGGCCATGTTTCTAGCAGCAGTCATTTGTTTGGGTGAGACCCTCTTGGAGGATGTCCACGTCACTAGGGAAATTGATGACAACTCCCAACTTGCAGTCATCTGCAAACTTGGTCAGCCATAGCCCACTGTTTTTGGCCTGTATCTCAGAAAAGTATATCCCAAATAACAGAAGCCCTAAGACTGAACCCTGGGATATGCTATTCGAAATGGATCTACTTCTTTTTCCAAACACCCCAAGGTTTCTTAGTCTATATAATATTTTTCATAGATCTGTTGTATTAATGAACACACATTTGCATTTGAAGCTTTTGACACTTTTTCTTGTGCAAGTATTTTGCTTTCCTCTAATTTCTCTCTTAATCCTTTTGAATATCTTCTATCAGGAATTTCTAAACTTCTTGCATAATAGCAACAATACATAATTTCTTTCTTAATGTCAGAAGTCCACTCTATCATTTTATGGCTCTTTTTTGGCCTGTGAGTTTTTGTGAATTACTACTTCCTTCTACAACAGGAGCACCATCCTTCATTGGAGCCTGGCATAACCCCATTGTAGGAATCTTTTCTTGTCTTGAAGATTCTTCACTGTCATTTTTTTCCAGTCCTGGCACCAATGTGCATACCAGGATTGGGCATTTTTTTCATTCTGGGACATGTGCACCCAGCTGTCTTTTTTATTTTTAACATACTTCTGTCCATGATATATGCTATATAAAATATAGTCAATATATCAGTATCGTCTTGGTGAGATTTTGTAAAAACATTGGGTCCATCTCATGAAGGTGGTCACCAAGACTTGAACTCAGTTCCCAACAATGCTACTCTCCTTTGCTTGCTAATTTTTATCATCTCTCCATTTGGACCCTGATTCTGTTTTACTTTTTTAAATATCTCCAAATCTGTTGGGTTTCTAATACTATGATGGGAATGGACCCCATTCCTAACTCAAAGTACGATTAAAGTTCATGAAATTAGGATTGTTTCAGTCTTTGATGTCAGCCAAAAGTGTTCTTCACTGCACCCGCAATGTGCCCAGTAATGACTCCTGCAATTTGTATGGGGTTACATGGATTGGTAACATACCTAAATACAATTGTAGATTCTTTTTATAAGACCAGTTACTCCTACTGCTGTTGGAACTGTCTGGGTATCTTTCTTCCTCATGGCTCTCATTTCTGCTTGCAGATCGAGGTATTTTATGACTTTGTGTCTCTCTGTACTCAAGACACTGTAGTCACTTGGTGTAGCGATTTCAATGATCAATGCTACTTTTGTCTTCTTTTCTTGGACCACTATATCCAGTTTTCTAGTACCTGTCTTTTGAACTGTTGGTAATGGATGATCCCATGTGATATGAGCTTCATCATTTTCTATGATGCTTTGTGGCTCATGTTTCCACTATTTTTCAGCCACTTCAATTACTAGTGAGGTGAATATGATGTTGATATAGATTGAAATACTTCCACCTGTGTAGTAGCCGGTGTTGTACTGCAAAGGTGCTTTAAATCATATCTCAGTAACTGTATAGATATCCACATTCTCTATGGTGAGGAGATCTTGAAAGGAGTGGAGCTTCTTATTTAGGCTCCTAGCATTGAGCAATAACACCATTAGATTGTCTTGGGTTGGTTTTGCTATATCAGAAGGTTTGTCGATTTGGCATTGCCTAAAAGGCACTATGGAGAGGAAAATGTTTTAGCCAATATTTGAAAGCCTAGAGGAGCCAGATGTGGACCATCCTTGGTAAAGCAATGTGGTCTACTGACCATACCCTCTCATGTTGATAAATATTGTACCCCCTTGGAATGACAACAGGAAACTAGGCTAATTATTGAAGTGCATTATCTTTTGTTCATATTGTGGCATCATCCTTAATGAAAGTACAATACTGCTCAATGCTAGGCACATACTAGCCTAGGACAGATAGTCTGGGAACTCCATACCGTCTCTCTTCATATAATATGTCTCAGGTCATTTATACCCGCATTGAGTATGCCTTAGTCATACTGGTACTTATAACTAATGACTTAAGTGCATGGGTGATTTGGTAGATCCTGACCTCTGATGGATAACTGGCTGGGATTTTTTCTTTATTCATCCTGGTTTGTGGGACATAAGTATGTCTCACAATGGAGTCTTCTGTTATTAAAATATTGGGTAGTGTGTTGGTTTGCCTTAAGGGCTTTGTAGCTAAGGCTCCTAAGGTTGTGGGTCTATATGTTGTGTTGGATGTTTTGATGTTTTGAGTGCTTTTGGGGTTGCCAAGGATTCTTTTTGTAGGATGAATGTTTAGGAGGTATTTGGGGTTTAAGAAGGCTTTTTATAAGTGCCTCAGCATATGTTGGTCGATGTGTTGGGTCAGTACAGTGTGTGGTGGGTGTAATGCTAATGTTACCAACAACCTGATTGTTATTTTGAGTGCTTTTTGGTGACAATCTTGCCTCCAATGACATTGTGTAATTATGTCTCTCACATACTGTATCCATTTGGATTAGCTGGTTGTCAGTGAACATGAGATAATTGTGTAGAACTCTGTCCTTAGAATTTTATTTGTACATTTCTACATTTCTGTATTTAGAATGCTAATCACATAATCCTATCTCAAGGTGTCTGTAGCTGACATTCTATCACTAGAGCAGTGTATGTAGAATTCTCTTTTACAGAATCCTGTGTTTAAATGTAATATGTACTGCAGCTGTCTGTGTTGAGAATTATAGTTGTATAATGTGTATAGGTGTGTATAGGTGTGTGGGCGGCACAGTGGTGCAGCGGTTAACATTATCGCCTCACAGCAAGAGGTTCTCAGGTTCGATTCTTGGCTGGGGTGCCTTCTGTGTGGCGTTTGCATGTTCTCCCTGTGTTCGCGTGGGTTTCCTCCGGTTACTCCGGTTTCCTCCCACATTCCAAAGACATGCATCTGGAGCATTTCTCCCCGGGCCTCTGCTGAAAACAGGCTCTGTGGAACCTAGTCGGACATTCCCGGTCAACAAATGTTAAATAAATAAATAAAATCTCTGTTTTGGATGGAGAGCCTATTCCATAGTGTGTAGATCCTTTGGGAAACATATCTGTCTCTCCAGCATGTTCTGTTTATGTCACAAGTCAACTTCAGATCCCTGGAGCTAGTGTTTCTGGTGCTGCTTGTTTTGTGAATGTGCAACAGATCCATCGGGGTTAAGTCTGGGGAAGTTATGTAAGCAAGGCAAATATCCCCTCTCATCAGGCTGTAAGAGACAAAGAGACAAAGAATAAAGAGTCAGAGCTTTTAGGCGATCAGTGTAACACGGGGTATTCATGCACTGAATTCTCCTGGTGAGAAACCTTTGTGGACATTCCAACTGTTGCAACTGTCTGGTTAGATAAATGCCAAAGGGGACATTGTATACTATGACAGGTCTGATAAGGACCAAGTAGAGTGGTGCTATAACATTCTTGAACCTGGATGCCCTTGCCTATAAGTTGGGTGAAATAGAATGATAGCTGTTTACATATGCTCCCAGATCCCTTACTACTGGGTTAGCTGTTAGGGGTGTTTTATCAATGGAGTAATTAACTTGCATTGACAGTTTCCTAAAGGTCAATTATAATGCATTTTTTGGCATTTGGTTTAGGCCGTGGCTTTGGCACCAGTCATTTGTCTGTGTTAACCCACATGCAAGATTTTTGTGTCTTGGAGGAATCTGTAATAGCTTCCAATTTACAGTCATCTGTGAACTTGATGAGCCAGAGGCTTTTAATGTTACCGTTGACTTCCGAGAAGTAGATCACGATAGGATGGGGCCCAGCATAGAGCCTGGGAGTATTCCACTGGTAACCAGTCTCTTGGTGAAGGTAGTCTCACTAATGTTCACTTCTTGGGTCCTGTCTGAGTGCCAGGAAGCAACCCAGTGAGTTGTGTAAGGGTTTACTTCTAGCTCAGACAGCTTCTCAACAATGACTAAGTGGATCATTGTGTCAAAAGCCTTAGCCAGGTAAAAATATGCAGTATGCACTGTTTTACATTAAAAGTCTATTTAGAATTTTGTCAGTAGAATTCTATCTGTAGAATTCCATAGTTTGAGTGCTATGTTTACATTTGCTTCAGAACAATTCTGTGTTTAGAATTTTGTTTTAGTATTCTTCATTTAGAATTATTTCAGTAGAAATCTATGTGTAGAATTTTTTTTTAGAATATTCCTATGGAATTTTGACATTAGACTTCTTTCTATCACATTCTGACTGGATTCAGAAAGATTCTTTCCTCCCATACTAATTGGCTAATGTAGTTGGTCATGGTCATGGAGAGTATCTCTGATTCAGGGATAACATCTAATCAGCATTTAATTACTGGGTCTCTAAATCATACATTGTGCCATGAGACATGGCTATGCAAGTGCACCCTTACTTGCCACAGATTGTGGTAGCCTTGGCACCCAATACAATAACAAACACAACTGTATATATATATATATATATATATATATATATATATATATATATATATATATATATATATAAATATATATATATATATATATATATATATATATATATATATATATATATATATATATATATATATATATATATATATATATATATATATATATATATAATACATATATATATATATATATATATATATATATATAGACACAGAAATGGCTTCAATACTTACAACCCACAGAATGACCACACAAATATACTCATGCAGACACATTCATGAAGCTGCATTCTTGCCCATATAGATATGCACACGCACACACACACACACACACACACACACACACACACACACACACACACACACACACACACACACACACACACACACACACACACACACACACCAAAATATTTTCCTGTAGTCGTGGTTTGAAACATGATCATTCCTATTGGGGTGAAAAGTTGAACACCATCTTTATTAATTATTGTTCTGTAGAATTATGTGTTCACTTGTTCCTCCTTGCAAAGAAATTAACTCAGTATTATTCTTCTGCTGGTACCATTTCCAGGAGAGATCACATAGCTAATTTGCATTAGCCACTCGCTGGACTGTTGCATTTGCATACAGATTAGTCAGTTAGACAACTGCTTGTATTATGGCCATTGCCATTAGAAAACAATAATGGGTTATCAGTCTCTGAATCAATCATGCTTATTGATATGTAAAAACTTTCAAAGTTAAGGCTTCAACATAGTGATAAGCTGCTCTGAATCTGAGGTCCTGTGTTTATAATGCTGCATTTAAAATTCTGTCTGCAGAGCTCTGTGTTTAGAATTCTGTCTGTAACATTCCATCTTTACACTCTATTTAGAATTGCGGTGGTGGTGCTGCGGTAGCGTTGTCGCCTCACAAGACGGTGTGCCGTTTGATTCTCAGCTAGTGCGTCTTCTGTGTGGAGGCATGCGTGAATGGGTGTACCTTCGTTGAAGGTTGTGGGTCAGGGTTGGCAAACTCGGCACGTAAAAAAATCTACTACCAATCATTAGCGGACCGGAGTTCCGCTGTGGCGACCCCTAACCGGGAAAAGCAGAAAGACACAAACAAAGTGTTTAGAATTCTGTGCCTGTCTTTTAAATTATATGTTTAGAATTATATCTGCTGACATGTTATGTGTTTAAAATTCTACCTGTTAAATTCTGTTTAAAATGTTCTGTAGATTTCTACCCATATAACTCCATTTAATATTTCTGTAGTTATTATTCCACAATCAGAATTCTGTCTGTCTATTGAAATATGTTGCTCAAAATGCTTTGTCTAGAATTCTGATTTAATATTCTGTATGTATGCATTTATGTTTAAAATTGTATCACTAGAAATTTATTTGTAAAATTCTACAATTAGAATTCTACAAATACAATTCTTTATTTAGAGGTCTGTGTTTAGGATTTAATGTGTATAACTCTATCTTTAGGATTTTATTTAGAAACCTATAAGCAGAATTTGGTGTTTAAAATCTATTTGTAGAATTCATCATTTAGAGCTTAGTCTGTAAAACTCCGTGTTTTGAATTCTATCTTAAACCCTATATGTTGACTTTTACCTGTAGAGTTCCATATATAGAATTCCATCAACTTAACTCTGTATAAACATCTGTGAATGTAGAAATTATTTTTCTGTAGAATTATGTGTTTAGAATTTTCAGTCTGCAAAATTCTGTGTTTATAATTCTGTCAATAACATATTTAAAATTCTATCTGTAGAATGCATTAGTTTGCATTCTGTTTAGATTTCTATCTTCAAAACTCGGCATTTGGAATTCTGTTTATAAAATTCTATTTATAATTCTGTCTGTAAAATTATATCTATAGAATTTTGAGTTTAAAATTCTACTTGTATAGTTCTGTTTGGAATTCTACTTGTAGAATGCTATATTCAGCATTCATTCTACAGAATTTTATGTTTGGAATGCTGTATTTATAATTCTATATTTAGAATGGAATCTATAGAATTCCATGTGTTGAATATGTCTTAGAATTCTGCTTGCATACTTCTGTGTTTAAAAGTTTGCTGATAGAATTTTGAGTTTCAGAACTGTTGAATTCCATGTTAAGTATTCTACCTATAGAATTCTAAATTTAGAATTCCATGTGCAGATTTCTGTTCTGTGGAACTCTGGCTGTATAACTGTTTCTATACAATTTTGAATTTAGAAATCTCAGATTAGAATTCTATTAGAATTGTGCCTGTAGAAATCTGTTTCAGAATTATGTGTTCACAATTCTTTGTCTGGAATTCTTTCTTTAGAAATCTATTTGTAGAAGGGAGTCCACTGTGAATAATAACATCTCACATGATCAACTTTTAGTCATTTGACCCAAAACATCAAAAACCTTGAGAGGTTCCTTGCCAAAACAATACTCTCAAGTTGCAAAACACAACAGACATTGTTTGCTGAAGCCAAGCCTCCCTGCATCCCTTGGCATATGGACAAGCCCAAAGTTTTAGAATTTTCATTGAATTTTGTCTTTAGAATTCTGTAATTATTATTCTACCATTTGAATTGTTTATTTGAAATACTGTCAAACACCATTATTTGTTTAGTGTTTCATGTGTAGAATTCTGCCTGAAGAATTGCATTTGCAAAATTCTATCTTCTGTATAACTAAATAATGCACTTCTGAAACTGTACAAACTAAGAGAAGAGGGAGAAAGTAAATAAAATGCAGCACTCATCTTCTCACAGTTCACAACGTTTGGCCACTGTGACAGAATGCCAGCCATCTATTCAGTCTGATGTTCTGAACATCGATCAAGTATGTTGTAATAAAGGGGTAAGGCTCCTCTGTGTAAGTCTCTGTGTAATTATATCTGAATAATTCTATCTTTAGAATTTTGTCTAGATTTCTATTTTTTTTTTATTTTATCTGCACACTTTTAACTGCAGAATTATGTTTAGAATTCTGTAAGTAGAATTTAGTGTTTAGAATTCTATTTTTAGAATTTCCATTGGAATTCTATCTGTAGAATTTTATGATTAGTATTCTACCTTTTGAATTAACTGTTTATTTGAAATGCTGTCAGATATGGCAATTATAATTTTGCCTATAAAACATTGTGCTTAGAAATGTTTTTGCTGAATTCAGCATTTCAGTTTCTATCTTAAGATGTGTGTGTTTATTACGCTATATGTATAAATTAGTGTTTAGAAGTATGTAAGTAGCATTCTGTTTTTATATTTCTATCTGCAATCCTATTCAGATATGTTTGTTTAAAATTTCATCTTTAGAATATTATTTTTAAATTTCAGTTTGAAAACTTCTGTGGTAGCCTTATATCTCTAGATGCATATACTTGGAACTTTGTAAAATTCTGGATATACAGCTAAGTGATTGGAAATCTATCTGTGTAATTCTCTGACTAGCATTCTGGCTGCAGAAATATTTGCTTTCAATTCCATCTACATACTTTTGTGTTTATATCTATGGAATACTATATGTTCAATTCCGTGTGTAGAATTCTTATTTTTGTGTTTCATGTGTAGAATTCTGCCTGAAGAATTGTATCTGCAGAATTGTATCTGTATAACTATATGTGTAGAATCATATCTTTAGAATTGTTCATTTTAAATTCTAGCTCTTGAACTCTATCTGCAAAATTCTGTATATAGAGTTCTGTCACTAGAATTATTTGTTTTGAATGCTATCTGTAGAATTAAATGTGTAAAATGAAAAATGTTGGATTTAGAATTCTATCTGAAAAATTCTGTTTGTTGACTTCTTTCTTTAGAACCCATGTTCATCATTCTGTTGGTAAAATTATGTTTATAAATTCTATTTGCAGAATTACGTGTTTAGAATTCTTTGTAGAAAAGTTTGTGTTTAGAATTTCTTCTGTAAAATTCTATTGGAATACTAACCGTGTAATTCTATCTGAAGGATTTTGCAATTAAAATTCTATCAGTAAGCATCTATTTGCAGGGAGCCATGCTGTTTGTCACTGGCCAGCTGATTTATATTCAGAAATAAAAATTGTTGGCTAGACTTGTAAAAGAGAAGAAGGAGATTGATGCATTTCCCTCATTTTCTCCCTCTTTGGTGAGATTGTGAAATCTTGGAGGGTATGTAAATATATATGTGTGTGTGTGTGTGTGTGTGTGTGTGTGTGTGTGTGTGTGTGTGTGCGTATATATATATATATATATATATATATATAAGCGTGTAGTGGATTGTCCCTATTTCTGGGATGCTAGTATAGCATTCAAAAATAAACACTATGAAAAAAAGTAAAATATTCTCTGAATCTTAACCTGAGGCTGAAACAATGACTGAATGGATTAACATCACATTGAAAGCATTGATTTGGATATTCCTCATACAGTATGTATAGCGCAGTCAATAAAGTTGAAAGAGCTAAAAATTACAGATGTAATACTTAATAAAACAAGCATACAATAAAAATTGACTAGACTATGATGTTCTGCACAACTTCAATAGGTAGGTGCAGTAAAGAGGATACACATTCAACAAGGTTATCTCAAAAAAAGTAATACACTGCCTAAAATCCCTAAGCCTCCTACCTAATGGAAGAAGGGCAGACAGGTGAACAAATTGTCCAGTACAACTGAACAGTAGAATGTGCTGTAATGTAGCACAAGCAACATAACATTACTACTTCAAAAATACAAACATAAAGCACTAAGCATCACACAAAGTGAGAAGGCAGAAAGCTGTATAATCACACATGGTGCAAGAAGACAAACATACCCCATGTAAGCAGAATAAAGCCACAGTGGTAACACCATACCAAAAAGAAAAATGGTACTTACCTTAAGATGGATTACACAGAGTAGTACCTGGGAGGATGGACACACTTGAGGTAGAGCCAGCTTAATGAAAAACTTACCAACAGTTTTATTGTTGACCTATGTACATGTAGGGCACAAATGTATATGAAAAATCCAGGTGGACTTTCAAAGGACAGCATGAGTTATAACAAAATTAAAAGCCCCAACAGCAAACAGCAGCAGTACTTCATCTAGGAGTTACACAGTAAATATCCAAAATTAAAATAGTACAGTCAGGTCACACAAATTCAAGCTTCATACATAATCACAGTACAACAAGAATAAAGTCCCATTGTCGCTATTAATATTGATGGCAAAGAAAAGTGTGAATAACCAGTACAAGGCAACAATAGTACCAAGAAAACAATAATCAGTGTTAAAGATATATCTAATATATCTAGTGGCTGAAGGAAAAACAAGCAAATGAGGCTATTCTTAGAAAAAAAGGGGGGACTTCAAAGGAAAATATGGCTAATGCCAATGGCTATCAACAACATCCAGATGCAAAGGACTTCCAATGGCTGCAGATTGAGTAACAACTTAATTTCAGCTATCCCAGTGTGAAAACTGAAACTCAGAAGAGAAAGCCATTAAACTCATATTTTTGGTTTTCTTTTATAAATAGTTAGTAAGTACACTGCCTGAATGCCAGTAAAAAATAAATACAGAGAACCTGAAAGAAAATCATTCACAAAAGGTGAGGAAAAAACACTGGCTGGGAAGTATTTTGCAGCTGTTCAGCAACAGACAGTGCAAGCTCCAGTTTTGGTATAAGACATGACTTCCAGCAAACTAGAGGAAAAAATAAGTCAAATGTACCCAGGGTAGATTAAAAATAAATGAAATACTGATGAAGTATATCAACTCATACAACAAAGGCTGGAAAATAATGGAATAAGCTTTAAAGAGATATTCAGAAGAGGTGATAAAACTACAAAAATCAGAGGTCAAAATGAAGAAAAGGCTGGCTGAATATGAGACTGGTTAAGAAGAGGTATTTCAAAAAATAATAGAATTAGAGGACAGAGCACATAGGCAAAACCTCGGATTTTGTGCTGTACCACAGAAGCTGGACAGAACAGACTGTATTAATTTTATGAAAGCACAAATAAGCAAATAGACTGGTATTTCACAGCAGGAGGTGTCAATTGAAAGGGTACATCATGTGTATATTCCAAAGTGGGCCATAAGAAAGCAATCTCAACCTTTAATAGTAAAGGTGCAATCCTTCCAGCAGAATGAGTTGATTCTGACAAAATTGTGGCAGAATGTGAAAGTACTAAAAGTAGGAGATTGTGGAGTGTTTGTGGAAAATGATTATTCCTTGTACACCAGACAGAAGAGGAGTACATTTATTCCCCTAATCAGGGAATGTCGAGAAGCAGATGTGAGATTCAAACTGCTGCACCCATCTATCTTCAGAATATTCTTTCCTGGAGGTAAAACATCATTTTTTGATGCAGAACATACTAAGGAGGAAATGCAAAAGTTTGTTTAACAAAAAGTGAACTGTGGAACAGAAGGATATTCTGCTTCTTGTTCTACTGGTAGTAAAGACTACAGAGAGACTGTGCCAAGGAAACATTTTCCAATGTTTCAATTGAAAATGCTTGAGAGGCAGAAAAAAGCACAAGAGTTGACTTGAAGAACCAAGAGTACATTAGAAATGAAGCAGAGACTGGATTTGGGAGATGGAGATAAACAGGAATAAAACCAGCAATTCAGAAACTGACAAATAAATGTGTAATTACAAAACATTAATTATATTTGTGAAACATGACAGAACAAGAAAATCTAGAAATATGGGACTTTTTTAACTTTGTTAAACTTGTAGGGGACGCTAAAACATATGTTTTAATTCATTTCATTACTGCTTAGGAAAGTGGAAGAGGGGGAAGAAAATTAACTGGAAGTAAAACAAAATGTTGTTCTTAACAGTAATATTTTTTATAGTGCATGATATAATCTGCATGCAATAAAGTAAAGTTTTCTCAGTTATTTTCAAGTATAATGGGGATACTGAAGTAAACAGATACTCCTGTTTTTTTTCTTTCTTTTCTCTTTCTCCTTGTTCAGTTTTAAGAAATGTAGGCACTGCAATATAAAGAAAAGCAGAAAGGTCCCATCAAAGAGTAAGATGCCAAAGCACATTTAGAAATTACACTGAAGTGATTCCTTATGAATAGTGTTGTGTTCTTTGGCATATTGTGCTTCAAGTTACTAACATTCAAAGAATTTCATCTTGGCCACAGATTCTAGAATTCTGCCTTCTGAATCCTTTCTACTAAAGTCTGTGTTTGTGATATGGCATTTAAATTCTATCTGCAAAGTTTGTTGTTTAGAGTTCCATTTCTAGTATTTCATCTTTAAAATTCTCCCTATACAATTATGTGTTTAGAATTGCATCTGTAGAATTACATATTTCAATTCTGTTAATTCTGTGTTTAGAGTTTTGTCTATAGAATTATGTGTTTAGAATTCTTTAAGAGTTTTATCTGCAGACCTCTACCAATTAAACTGTTTTTGAAAATGTTTCTACAGAGTTCTGCATCAGTTTGCAGAATTCTGTGCACATAAATACCTTCCCTGGAATTTTGGGCCAGAATTCTTTCAGAATCAATTTCTCTTCATAATTAAATTTTTAAACTGTTTCTAGAATGCCATTTATATATTGCTATGCACATCTCTACAATTCTATATGTAGCATGCAGTTGTTAAGGTTCTGCCTGTACCATTCTTTGTTTAGATTACTGCATTTAGAGCATTATATATATATATATATATATAGAATGCTATCAGGAGAATGATATATTTAGAATTCTACGAGCAGAACTTAATGTATAGAAATCTATTTGTAGAATTATTTGTTTAAAACTCTCTCTGTAGGATTAGGTGTTTTGAATTATACATTGAATTCTAAATGTAGATTTATATCTGTAGAGTTCTGTGTTTAGAATTCCATCTGTAAATCTTTAGCTAAAGAATTATATCAGTCATTTGATATTTTCTGTAGAAAAGTGTTTAGTTGTCTGCAGAATTCTGTGTTTCCATCAATATAATTCTATATGTAAAATTCATTTTGAACATTTTTCTCTGTGGAATTACTATAGTTCATTCTGTAAAATTTTTATTGTAGAATGTTGTATTTAGATTTCTATATGTAGAATGCTCTCTGTAGAATTATACATGTAGGATTTTATGTTCACTATACATCCTACAGAATATATTGTTTGGAATGCTGCATTTAGAATTATATCTGCAGAAGTTTGTGTTTAGAATTATATCTCTAGATTTAGGTTTTAGAATTCTACTTGTAGATGTTTGTGTTTAAAATTCTATCTGTGGAATTTTGTGTTTCAGTTCTGAAGGATTCACTGTTATTATGTTTATAATTCTGTCATAGAATTTATGTCACAAATTTTGTGGTTACTCTTCTGCCTGTATAATTTCATGCATAGTATTCTGTCTTTGGAGCTCTACCAGTGAAATTTTGTCTGCATTATTCTTTGTTTAGAATTTTAGCTGTACTTCCATGTTTAGAATTTTGTATTTATAATTTTAATTGTAAATCCCTACTTAGAATGTTATATTTAGAATTATGTACTGGAATTCTACATGTAGAATTTTATACTTAGCATTAAAAAAGTTTTCTTAAAATAAAAAAAAAAAAAACCAGTAAACATAAAATTTTATGCAACAAATAACTATACACGTAAGCCCAAAACATGAATAATATGTATGCATACCACAACATTTTTAAAACAATCAATATTTTTCAAGCAAATCATTAAGTTTAAGACAAGATTTATACGACTACATATTATTTGTTGTTTTCATCGTTATAGTAGGTAGTTCAATCCTACATACTATTTTTATTAAGTTAGTAAACTCATCACATGAGCGAGTAGTTTTAGTTTTACACTTCTTAGATATTATTTTCCTAGCTATTGCTAGTATAGACCAAAGAGGGGGCACTCGTGTCATAGGTATAATTTCAAGGATTAAATAAAAATAATGATTTAGATAAATTACATCTATCTGACTATAATGCTTGGTTAAAAGTATTGATTTATTTCCAAAAGGGAGAAATTACTTTACATTGATTACCATATGCACCCAATCAACTACTACATCTATGTCACATCTCAAGCATTTAATCTTAACTGTTTTGTGTATATTAATGCAATTTTATTTGGTGTAATAAAAACTCTATGTAATAATTTCCAATAGAAAATTTTTGAATATAATGAAGATGTAGTTTTTTCTGCTGATTTTAATATCATCTTCTTATTTTCATCTGAAAAAGTATTATTAATTTTTGTAGAATAATTCTAAAAGGTGTTATCTGAATGTAAAGAATAGGATCTAAGAATTCTATAAATCATTGATAAATAAGACTTACAGTTTAATGACTTGTTAATATTAATTAAAACTTCCCAGATTTTAGGAAAGGATTCCAAATTTAAATCATATGTAATATTAACGTTCATATTTACATATTCCTTAGAGATCTGTAACATTAACCATTTGTTAGAATCTGGACTATATCTAGAAAGAAGACTTTCTGCAAAATGATATTTACTTCCATTTAGGAATTTATACCAATAAATTATATAATTGTATTCTCTCATTTATAATATTTTCTAAACATTCATTGCAATTGTAAATATTCAAAAAATATTTTTTTCATAAAATTATTAGTGTAAATATACCTCCTAAAAGAAGAAAAAATATCACTAATATAAGGAACTGAATATGAAATACTATTTCCATTTACAAAGTAATCTTTTAAAGAACAGTCAAATCTATTGGGAACAATTTGTGTGTGATGCATAGTAACATATTTATTATTATTAAATAAAATGTTTTGATGTATTATTTTCCATTCTGATTCATATGTTGTGTTAAGCCATAGTGCAATAACTTTAATAATAGTTGAAGTAATATATAGTTCAATATCAGGAAAAATCTTGCCTCCACCTTTCCATCTTTTCATATCCCAAATAAAAAAAAAAATAGTTTGGTTTATTTGGACACCAAAGAAATTTGACAAAAATATTATTTAACTTCTTCAAAAAAAAAAAAAATGGATGGAGTCAGAATTAATGACTGAATGACAAATAAAATTTTAGGAAGACTTACTATCTTAATTAACATCAGACATTATTCCATAGTAAAGAAAAATGTATTCCAATTTATAACTAATTGCATAATTTTATCTATAACTTGTTTGAATTTAACTAATACTAGATCTTTACAATTTGAAGTTATAGTGATAACAAGGTATTTAGTTTGAGTATTTCCCCAATTAAAATTACTATATTTTTACATGAGATTTTTTTAAATTTCTTATTAATTAATAATGCTTTAGTTTTTATTATGATTAAATATTAATTTACCTCTAAATGTTTCCTGGAACTAACTATATGATCTAATGATGTTTCTATATCCATTATTGTAAGAAGAATAGCGTCCTCAAAAAGTTGAATTTTTAATACAAAATTATCAGCTAAAGCTATGCCTGTAAAATTTTTATTTGGTTTAATTCTTCTTCTTTCAGCTTTTCCCAGTTAGGGGTCACCACAGCGGATCACCTGTTCGCTCATGATTGGCAGTGGAGTTTTATAGTGTCGAGTTGCGAGCCCGGTGCCCAACCTTCCACAGAAGGCACACACCCACACTCATGCCTAGGGCCAATTTTGTGTGTCCAATCCACCTACATAATGTCTTTGGGATGTGGGAGGAAACCGGAGCACCCGGAGGAAACCCAAACGACCACAGGGAGGACATGCAGACTCTGCACAGAAGGCACCCCAGCTAAGGATTGAACCAGAGAACCTCTTGCTGTGAGGCAGCAACGCTAACTGCTGCACCACCGTGACCCCCATTTTCATTTGGTCTAATAAAATTAGCAAAAGGCTGTATCACTAGAATTAGCAAAAGGCTGTATCACTAATGCAAACAACAATGGTGATAAGGGTCTCAATTACAAGCTCAATCACTAAATAGTGAAAACATGGAACAGCGATTTTTTTCCCCAGGGAAAAAAAATCACTGCTCTGCAAAAAAAAAAAAAATGAAGTAGAGGGCTTCACCCCTCCCCCACAACCCCCGATGTGGAGGGCTGTGCCCCCTCACAACCCCCCTACTTAAATATACCAACTCCAAGATCACACCACAGCGGAGGAAATGGCAAAGTCCCAAAAATGTCCCAGTGATTTTTTTCCCCTGGGAAAAAAAATTGCTGTTCTGTGTTTTCGCTATTTAGTAGTTTCGATGTTTATAGTTCAGTAATAGAGCGTCCCCTCTTTTAAGCTTTCAGGCTTGTAATATATGCCCTGGTGATAATGGGCAACCCTGTTTTGTACCTTTTTTGTATTTTAAAAGAACTAGAGAGGAAACTATTTTAACAAAGGCATAAAAATTATTGTAAAGCTTGGAGATTCATGATTTAAATTCAACTGAGAAATTATATTCCACTACTTGTTTCTTGTTTTTATTTGTATAGTCTATTAGGGTATTGAGTCTGATTATATTGTCTTGTACCTGTGTGTTTAAAATTAACCCTGTTTGAAACTGTGTTCATTTTATGCTTAGTATTCCTGTTTGTTATGCACTACGGGGAGAATTATATATGTAAAATTATGTATAGGTTCATAGGTTCATAGGTAGGTACTAGGCTATCGGCCCTAGGGCCCATACAAGCCTAGCCAAAAAATGTACCCTGGCTTTCGCCACCCAAGAAAATTATTTTCCTGTGCCCCTATCAAGCAGAGCTACAGAAGTGATCCCCGGGGTGAGTTTCCCATTTCCCATCCAACCATCAAGATTTTTCTTGAAGAGTGCTAATGAGGAGCTCTGTTTGACATAGCTAGGTAGTCTGTTCCAGAGTATGGGAAGTCTCTGGGACAGGAATCTATCCCTCCAGCATGTTCTGTTTATTGTGGTGACAAGGTTTAGGTCCCTAGAGCATGTAGCTTGGAGGGATTGGGATTTCTTTAAGTGGACCATGTCCAACAGCTCTGGGTTTGACATAACTTTGTATGTTAGGTAGAGATCGCCCCTGAGTAGGCGATATGCGATGGAGTAAAGCTGTAGTTTTTTAGATGGTCTGTATAGGGGATCTGTTTGAGGCCAGTAATCCTCTTTGTGAGGTATTTCTGTGGTCTTTCTAGTTGTTGTAGATGTCTTGTGAGGTACATACCAAAAGGGGTGTTGTACTCTATAATGGGTCTAATGAGTGATGAGTAGAGGGGAACAATGACCTCTTTTTTTCCTGGATGAGAATCCTTTTGTGATGAGATGAGCCACGTAGAAGGATTTCCTGACCACTGTGGCGATGTGATTATCAAAGGAGAGCCTACTGTCCACTTGTGTCCCAAGGTCTCTTATCACATTTTCGGCATTAAATAGACTACCAGCTATGTGGTAGTTCATGGGTACAGAGGTTTTACCAAAGGGGATGACAATACACTTTTTGACATTGAGCTTCAGGCCATGGCTTTGACACCAGGTATCTGTCTCAGTGAGGCCCTTTTCTAGTTTGTCCACATCGTTAGGAGTTTTGATTATGGCTCCTAGTTTGCAGTCATCTGCAAACTTTGTTAGCCAAAGACCTTCTGTGTTGGCCTGCACTTCAGAGAAGTAGATACCAAACAGGAGAGGACCCAGGACTGAACCCTGTGGTACTCCACTTGTCAATGGTCTGATGTTGGATTTGGAATCCGCTACTTTCACAGTGTGGGTTCTGTCCGTGTGCCATTTGGCAACCCATCTTGTGACATAGGGATTTATACCTAGTTTAGTGAGCTTATCTATAATTCCAGAGTGGGGGATGGTGTTGAAAGCCTTGGCGAGATCTAGATAAGCTGTGTGAACCATTTTACCCTCATCTATGGCTTTGGTGACTGCTTCAAAGAAGTCAATCAGGTTTAGGAGACATGATCTACCTTTTCCAAATCCAAACTGGGTAGGGTCCAGAGTTTGGAGATTACCAATGTCTTTGTTTATGAGTTCCATGATGATACATTCCATGGCCTTGCAGACTAGGCTCATCAGGCTAATGGGGCAGTAGTTCCTGGGGTCCATCGTGGCTTCCCCTTTGTAGAGTGGGATAACCGTCGCGGTGCGCCATTCAGTGGGTACAAAGTCTGAGGTGAGGCTATGATTGAACATGGTACTTAGGTAGGGTGCCAGTTCATTCTGTAGTTCATGTAAAATGCAGCCTGGGATATTGTCAGGTCCCATGGATGCTGTGTTCTTGGCTTTGGAGAGTGTGTTTTTTACCTGTGCAGCCGTGATTATAGGAACTTTGCATTCTTCCGGTATAGAGATGGGCCCTCTAGGGGGTGAGAGGGGGGTAAAGTTAGCACTGAACCTATCTGCTAGGATGTTGGCAATATCAGTTGGTTCTGTATATTTAGTGCCATTGTGCTGTAACTCAGATCTGAGCATTCCCATTTAGATTCTTGACATAGTTATAGAATGCTTTGTGGTTGTCTTTAGAGTAAGTGGCAATTTTATTTTCGTAACTAGCTTTGGAGGATTTTATGAGGGATCTCAGCTTCTTACTGAGGTTGACCAGGGAGTTCCTCCAGTCATGGGATTTTACTCTTTTTTGCAACAGTTTCTTTCTTCTGTTGTAGAATTTGTTTATGGCAGAGGACCACCAGATTGGCTTCCTTTTTTGGAGGATAACATCTTGGTTCTATTAGGGATGGCATGATCCATGCACTCACGTAAGTGCTTATAAAGTGCATTTGGCAGTCATACCTCTATTGTCCATCTGCATGGGTGTCATGAAGTTTGCCACTTCTGTCTTAAGAAGTGTAAAGTTGGCTTTGGAGAAGTTTTTTATGATGGTTTCCCTAATTGGGGGTGGGGGTGGGATGTGGATGTCTAGGCTGATTAGCTTGTGGTCGGATCTGACCAACGAGGAATTGACCTCTGGTGTGGAGCACTGGCTTCCCATGTTGGTAATGACCAGGTCTAGGATATTGCTGCCCCTGGTGGGGGTGTGAATAAGTTGATCCAAGGCATTGGAATTTATGAATTCTAGAAAACGTTGAGCAAAAGAGTTGGTACATGAGTAGTTTTCCCAGTTAATGGTGGGGTAGTTGAAATCGCCCATTATTAGGGTGTTGGGTAGTACCCTAATACTTTCCAGTGTATCAAGAAATGAGAAGTGTGGATCCTGGGGCATGGTGGGGGGGTCTGTAGCAAGCTACAATTTGGATTGCGGTCTTGCCCAGAGTTAGTTGCACTTGCATATTCTCTCGGATGCATTATGCTGTGCAACTAGCCTGGAGGTGTGGATATCCTTAATGAAAATGGACACGCCTCCGCCTTTAGTGCTTCTTTCTGGGTTAGGTGGCCAAAAGGTGTGGTATGAATTGAAGCCTGGTAATGCAGGGATGCTCTCTGAAGCTTTGAACCAGGTCTCTGTCACTGCACAGATGTCAATGTTCTCCATTTTAAGGAGTGCCTCGAGTGAGTGCATTTTGAGGTTTAGACTTCTAGCAATGAGTAGCATTACCCTCAGATTTTGCTTGCTTGTACCTGTTACGGTGGTGAATTTGTCATTTGAACCTTGCCTAAAAAAGGAACTATAGGGGTGGCAAGAGCCTTAGCCAGTATCCGGAATCCTAAGGGCGACAGGTGCAGGCCATCTCTGGCAAAGCATCGTGGACTGTCGATCATGTCGTCCCAGGCAGACAAATACTGGATCCCCTTAGAATGACACCAGAAGCTTAGCCAATTGTTGAAGTCAATCATTTTGTCCTTGTACTGTGGTATCATTCTGGGTGATGGCAGGATGCTACTCAGGGTTAGGGTCATACCTGCCTGGGATACAAGATCGAAGAGCTCCTCCATGTCTCTTTTCATGTAGTCCAGGGAGGTACGCCTCAGGTCATTCACACCAACATGGACAATGACAGTGTCATATTTGTACTTATTGTGGAGTGACCTGAGTGCATGCATTATGTGGCGGATCCTGCACATGACAGGCAGCTGACAGTAACTTTCTCCTTGTTTAGTCTAGTGAGTGGAACATCAGTGTGCCTGACTATAGTCACCTATGACTAGAGTGTTGGGTACGTTGTTATGCCTTATGGGCTGTGGTTGAGTGGCACACTGAGTTTGTGGGCTATGTGTCATTTGGGTTGTGTTGGGGGGTGGAGTTTGCTTGCGTTTATGCTTTGGATGTCCCTGATGCTTGGGCAGGTTTTTATTGAGAGCCTCCACGAATGTAGGTGTGTGTTTTGTGTTTCTATGTGTGTGTTTTGGTGGTGTTGGTTTTGAGGGACTATGTGATGAGTGTGGTGTGGTGCAAGTGTTTACCTTCTCCTGACTGTCTAGTTCAGTCTTGGGTGAAGAGAGCTTTGCTTCCAGTTTGGCTATATAAGTGCATCTCTCCACAGGTTGTAGTGTTGGGTGATAGGAGGAGAGGGTTGTCTGTGTACATGAGGCAATTGTGTCATTGCCCCAAGATGCTCAGATTCATCAGGTAGACAGGAGAAATCACTGGGAGCTGACCCTTAGACATGCCTGGATAAGTGCTTATTTATTAAGTACTAAAAACTGCTTTCCACTAGACAAGTGAGGAAAGTTGAGTGCTGTAGTAATTTGCAGCTTGTGCTTACAATGAGTTCTGAACAAGTGCTGAGTTCAAAGAAACAGATTTGAGTGCTGAAACTAGAAAACTGGCTAGTTATAAGAAACAAAACTAAGCTAGAAGGCTTCCCTCCAACACAGAAGGGTTTGGGGGCTCAGAAGCCTACAGACAGTCTAGACCACTTAACAGGAAAGGCAGGAAACAAGCTTAAAACATTATTTTTGTTCTCTTTCCCAGACGCTTTCTTTGTACAAAGTAGGAGTGCCTGAAATCAGAATATGATCTCACTGCACTCAGTTGAGTGAGCAAATGAGATGGGCCCAGAAGGAGTATCCAAACACAAATTTACAAGAGGGGCGGGCAGTTTCAAAGCCACTAAGATTAACACCAAAACAGAAACAAGGAGGGTGGGTGGGAAAACTAACTGAAAAACAGAGTCAGAACTTCCAGTTCAGTTAATAATCATGCAACACAGTTAAATCAATTTAAATACTGTATTATTTGAAAAAAAGTGCAGATAAAGGTACTTAAATTCTCTTATACGTCCAGTTGAATGCAGCTAGATCTTAGCCAGCCAAAGCTGAGGTTTTTAAGCAGAAAATATTTCAAGCTGCACCACTTAAATAGGCAAGGACAGGAAATCAAAGAATGTGGCTACCCCCACACCTGCAATTACTAACAAATAATAAAATTCAAGCAAGCACTAACTAAAGAACAGAGTCAAAACTTCCAGTTCAGTTAATAATCATGCAGCACAGTTAAATCAATTTAAATACTGTATTATTTGAAAAAAGTGCAGATAAAGGTACTTAAATTCTCTTATACGTCCAGTTGAATGCAACTAGATTTTAGCCGGCCAAAGTTGAGATTTTTAAGCAGAAAATATTTCAAACTGTGCCACTTAAATAGGCAAAGACAGGAAATTAAAGAATGTGGCTACCCCACCTGCAATTACTAACAAATAATAAGATTCAAGCAAGCACTAACTGAAGAACAGAGTCAAAACTTCCAGTTCAGTTAATAATCATGCAGCACAGTTAAATCAATTTAAATACTGTATTATTTGAAAAAAGTGCAGATAAAGGTACTTAAATTCTCTTATACATCCAGTTGAATACAGCTAGATAATGCATTGGTGGATGAAGAGTGAACATTCAAGTTTCAGTTGACTAAGTTTCCACCAGCTGATGATCGGAGTTCCTGCATAGGAAATCACTGTCAGTGAGTTGTACTGGCAGTAATGCCCTTTTTTGGGGGAATTTCCTCCTTTTTTGAGGTGGTGTAAACATGGAGTTAGTATATATAAGTTTGTGAGGTGTGGAGGTCTGCCTTACCCCACCCTAAAAAAACACTTAAAAAGTGTGGGGGGGGGGGTTCTTTTTTTTTTTTTTTTTTTTGTTTATGAATGCAGTTCAGGGATTTTGATCCTCTGTGCATTCACTTTAAGGGTACAATATTATTTCTACTTTGTGTGAAATAATTAGAAAAGATTTTTATAAACTCACTCGAAACCCTAGATTAAGCAGGAATTTTGTGACCACTGTCACTAGAGAAGATAAGACATAGACTGAGGGACAGCTCTCCATGGTGGAGTGGGGGGAGGGGACCTGGAGAAGCAAGTAGTCATTCTGAAGTTTTGGACTGTCCTGTGTTCTGGGAGGCTTTCCCTATCTGGTAGCGTGTCCTTGCCATTGTTTTTTAAAATCCTGTTTGTCAGCATCTTGCTGCTTAAACTGCTTTTTGAAAAACAGTACTGACTTAGAAGAAATGTTTTTATTACATTTAGAAAAGGAGATTTGGAAAATCTGGATCGCCCATTGAATCAATCCCACCTTTCATCCAATCTTTTAAGAATCTCTCCAGCAGAAAAGCCAAGCAGAACATCTTTATCGAGGTGAGAATTTAAAATTTCGGTTTTAACGTTTGATACATTTTGAGGATGTAACTAAATAAATCTATTCATAACTGACCCAGTAGCAGCAGCTCTGGTGACAATATCAGCACAATCATGAGGACACTTTAAGGAGTGTTTGGTTACATGAAAATCAGAAATAATTAAGCCATCTAATGATACTAACAATAATATAACAGTTACCTTTCGCATGTTATCAAAGGAAGTCATTAAAACATTTAACATTTGAGCATGGCAGTTCAAAATATTGAAAGTTAACGTAACAGAAGAATACACTTTTTTTCCAAATGTATAAAAAGTTTTCCCATCCTTGTTAAAGAGACTGGGAATTAGCATTAACAATTTGTTTAAGCAATACAAGTTTTATATAAGGAAATAACTGTAGTGCCTGCATTAGGAATATAAAACACATATTTATAAGTCTAGGGTACTTTATATATCAGATTTTTTAGAAGCAGGAGGTTGACTGTCAGGCAAGCTACAAACTGTAAAGAAAACATCCTCTAAAGCTGATAAAATAAGAAGAGCAGCTGCAGGCTGTGGAATATCCATTTGCAACAAATCATAATACTTTTGCTAGGATGAGAAGTTAAACTAATGCTCTATCTGCTTGAGTTCATGGTAGCTTAGCTGGAAGTAAAAGATCCCACAGTACCTACTGAAAAGAATAGGGGTCCTTTATTAAAATTTACATGCTTACTTACACCTATACGTACATATATACACTATATTGTACATGAGCAGTATATACAATTTTATTTTCAGTTTTTCAAAAGAATAAAACAAACACAGTACTCATTTTTTCTTTCTGATCCCTACTCCACCTTCCACACCCAAAACCTTATTTTTTAACATCATAGCCAAATTCCATTTTTCATTAAACATAACTTCCTTCACCCTTTGATTCCATATTATCCATATAATACAAACCATTTTTTCTTTCAGTTCTCTTAACATAATTTCTACTTTGATTCTTATAATATCCAAATTCAATCATATCCATATCTATACTACTTACGTCCATAAAACCCTCTACATAATTGGAATCTAAAATCTTTTTCCATAACATTTTAACTAATTTACATCCCAAAAAAAATGTTCACTGGTTTTGACTTCCTTACAGTACAAGCAAATTATATAGTTTTTGCTTTTATAAGACATATTTGCCTTTATGGGTAATTTTTGTATCATCAGTCTCCATAAAATATCTTGGCACTCTAATATTTTTTATATCTTACTATTCTTGCCTGTATAGCACTCATTGTTTTCTTTTGTAACACTTTCTATGGATATATATTGAAAATACATTTCCATAATATTATTATACCACACTTTTCTCCCTTTTCTGCATTTTTGCACTTGTTTTCTACAACATTATTTTATCCTGATAATTATTTAATTCTTTATTACAACCTTTCCTTCTTTTTAAACTAAAATAACTTAACCATTCCACTGTATACTTTAAATTTAATGTCTGTGTTAAGATAGAGTCATCGTTGTCCCTTAAACATTTCATTACTCTATACAAATTCAAAGAGGCACTATAAGCTATTGGATTTATTAACCCTAAACCTTCTTTTTCTTTATGCACATATAAAATCCCCCTTTTTACTGGATTTAACCTAGATCCCCAAATTAATGAAAATGTTATATTAAACACCTCTTTTTCTAAGATCAATGGTAAACTAAAAACCCTGCTAAATATTCAAATCTGGGTCTATATTATGACTTTGAATGATAAAAAGAGCAAACACGCTTTTGTTGAACACTAAAAGTCAAAAGCACTGAATGCTGAACACACTGAACAGCGATTTTTTTTCCCCAGAGATTTTTAGTGTTCAATAAAAGAGCGTTCAATCTTTTTATCATTCGACGTCGTGATATAGACCCTGCAAATCTAGCTATCAAAATCGAGTTAACTAAATACACCTTCTTGTGAAACAACAATCTAAAAGATTTCCAAAAAGACACATTTCCATTTCCTCTAATTTTTCTTTTTGCACTGTATCTATAATATCTTGTTTTCCAAACTTTATTCCAAGAATTCTAATCATTCTCATATTAAAGTTAATGCTTCCAATAAACTACTCAGATCCTAATCCCTAACTTTTTTCTTTATTTATCGAAAAAACTATCACATGAATAGTTTCCTGTAATGTTTTATCACACTGCACATGCCTATTTTAACCTTAGCAATAATAATATCATCTGCATAAGTTAGCAGAATCGGCAATTTTACCCCCTCTTTTGAAATGTAACTTATCAAGTCCATCTCTCTATTCATATGTATTGATATCACATTTATCACTAATACAAATAATATGCCACTCAGTGGGCAACCTTGCCTAATGCCTTTCTCAAGCTGTATATCTTCAGTAAGCCATCCATTTCCTAATGCTTTAACTGTATTATACATATAAGCTAAAATATAAACTCACTTATTCTATAAACCTCAAATATCTCCCATAAAACCAAATGATGAATTGAATTAAACACTCTACTTAAATCCCCTATCATTAGTTTTGCATTTATATTCCTGTACAATATATAATCTACTACTTTTCTGATTATCAAAATAAATCCTTGATTTTTTCCCCTTGTATACCAAATACATGTTCTTTTACAACTTTACTTACTTTTTCTTCCATCCTTTTTTGTAAAATTTTCAAAAAAAAATTATAATGCGTATTATTTAATACTATTGGTCTCCAGTTCTGTAAGTCTTATCACCATTTTCCATATAAATCTAATTATACTCTTGCACAATTATATATACGCAAAACCTTTATCTAGCCATTCATTTAATACTCTTATAAACACGTTTTTGATCCATTGTTATGTCCTTATACATCCTATGTTTTATTCCATCTGGTCCTGCAGCCAAATGTAAATACATTAGCATGAACAGCCAAGGCATTGGTACCATCCTTCTTTCTAATGGCTAAACAATGTTAGTAAATTTTTTTGTTAAGAGCTCCAATGGTCTTACCAATATATAACTTGTCACATGTGTCACACTTAGCACAATAAACAACATTAGTTGTGTTACAAGTGTAATGATCCTTAGACCAAAATGTCCTCGCAATGTGCTTAAATTCAATACTAGACACGTTGCTCATAAATCTACACTATTTGCACCATCCACAAGAAAAACTTCCAACAGTATTAGGTGTCATGTTAGAAACCACTTCTTTGTTATTGTTCTCCAATATGGACTTAATGTTAGTAACATTTTTGTAAGAACAAATGGTCTATCCCCCAAAGTCTTTACAAGTTCCATATTTCCGATCATAACTTTCCAATGGTCTAATACAATTTTTCTAATGTAGACCATCTCATTACAGATGGGAAGAGGAAAAGCTAAAGAAAATTTGGAAGAATCATTAGGTTGAGCCATGATAGACACCCCCCCTAGACGTGTCACCAATGCTTAAAATAGGACAGGCCGAGGTGTCCCTGAGCCCCATAACTTCCTGAATTATGTTGTTAAGCCAAACCAAGTCATAACCTCTTTCAACAAAAAACTGTGTCAGTTTGTCCACCTCATGCAGAAAAACAGAATGTTCACTTGTTAACCTGCTGAGGCATATAAATTGACATTTAACTACTCCACCTTTCATATGAATAGGATGTAAACTATCCTTGTGCAAATATTGATTCAGAAAGGTGGTCTTCCTAAATATCTGACTCTTGAAACTTTGAGAAGAAGTGTCAAATGTTAAATGTATGTCCAAAAAGTCAATGGACTTACCAAAACCACCAACTGTGAACTTTAGAAAGGTAGTAGTAAGGTTAAGATGTTCGACAAAGGTTAAAAAATTAACACAGTCGCCCTTCCAGAGAAAAATTAAATCATCAGTGTATCACCTATAAAACAAAATGTTTTCTAAATAGGGCAAAACATAAAGATGTTTCAGTTCCCAAAGGGCCATTACCAGATTAGCAAAGGATGGAGCAACCCTTGACCCCATTGCAACATCAGATGTCTGCTGAAAAAAACAATCACCAAACCTGAAAAAATTATTGATTGAAACTAATTCCATTAAGGTACAATCAGTATTAACAGTGTTGTTCCCAAAATCTGTATACTGTGTCAAATATTCCCTTAAATATTCTAAACCAACCTCCTGATCAATGCTTGTGTACAATGAAGTGACGTCAAGGCTTGCAAAAGAAAATTCACCAGATACTTCAACCCTATTCAAAAGTTTTAACAAATGCCAGGAATCATGTAAATAAAATTTAGATTTCTGGACAACAGGGCTCAATAAACTGTCCAACCAAATAGAAATAGGCTCTGTTTTGGAATAAGCAGCAGACACAATGGGTCTAAAAGGGGGTTAAAACGGTCCTTGTGTACCTTAGGGATACCAAAAATACTGCAATTTTAGGGTATTCAACCTGTAAAAATTTGTAGATGTCGAAATCAATGCTAACCTCACAGAATAAATCAAATAACGTTGTGTCCAATCTTTGAAAACAACTTTGAATGAAATCACTGCTTACTGCCTTATAACACTTATCATTCAGTAAGGAAAACATAGTTTGCTCATATTCTGCTGTTTTCATAATGACTATCAAACCCCCCTTATCAGCTTTCATGACTCGAAGCTCGTTGTTTCTACTTAGGTCACTAAGAGCCCTTCTTTCACCTTCTGACAAGTTACAAACATAAGACCCTGTTCTCAAAGTTCTAAACTGTTTTTCACATAATATACCAAAAACCTGTATGGTAGAATTTAAAGCAGGGTTATATGTACTTTTCTTCTTAAAAGTTGTTAAATCATTCCTAACCTCTGGAATGTTGTCAAAGATAAACTTCAGATTAAGTTTCCTTAAGTACAACCTAAAGTCAACAATCAATCTAAGAATGTTGGCAGTGTTTGACGGAATTAAAGAAAAGCCATGCTTTAAAACAGAAACCACATCATTACTAAGGTCATCACCAGTGAAATTTAAAATCTCAATGTCAAAAGTTCATTCTTTTTCCAACCTTTCCCCTTCCCCTGTTCTTGTTCTGTGCTTGTTGTGACGATTTCAGAGTCTTTATGTTGTCCGAAGAGTCCATTAAAAAAGGACCTGTTGTATTAACAACACCCAAGGTGTCATTGGAACCTTGATTAACTTGGCCAGTTGTGTCCCTGTTATCATACAGACCAGAATTACCTGAATTGTCTGAACCATTGTGTACATTACTGTTACTGTTATCGTTGTTATTGCCACCCAACCTAGTCACTGTGGCAAAAGACTGTTTTCTGCCTCGACTCAAGTTTTTGAAGTTAAGTGGATATGCTGAGCCGTTGGAATAAGAAAGCAAGTCCCTTGTAAGTTTACCACATTTCCTTAGAATAACAGATGCCCTGTGTCTATCCACCTTAGCGGTAATACCAGAATATAAGGTACAAAAAGAAGAAAAACAAGGCGATAGTTTAATGTTCTTATCATGTGTCTCCAATTTGTTTTTCATAGAATTGATATCCTTCTTGTATTGTAAAACCAAAGCCTTCATAAGAGAAACACCAGTATTGTTAAATAATTCAACCAATTCCTTATAAAATGTGTCACTATATGTAACACAATTAGGAAATCTGAAGACTCTTATACCTTGTGGCACACAGCCACGTCTAATGTTCTCTTCAAAGTAAAGAATCTTCAGTTGTAGAGACACTATCTTTATCGCTAATATTTCTAATTTAAAAATATTGTTTTTACAAGACTCAAAGTCTTGGTCATCATTCTCTGCTGTACCACTTACATGAGCAGAATTGATGCCATCCTTGACATCAGAAAAAGGATTGGAACTAGTCAAAAAAATATTCCTAATAAGGTCTTCACTAGATAGATTTGAGACAGCCGAAGAACCACCGTTAACACCAGAACTGGAAATTGGCCACCTTTCACTTGCCTGACCGTGCATGTCAGAAACCACTATGCCCACTTCATGTCCTTCACATCTTCCACTGGCAGGATTAGCTTGATTACAGTCACCATGGTGACTAGACAGGCCCGAAAGCCTCGAAAAACCTTCACGGATAGCCCCCGTGATAATGGAAGTGAGCTGATCCGAAACTCCACCTGAATCACCAGGAGTGATGTATAGTAAGGTTAAGATATATATATTTATATATATATATATATATATATATATATATATATATATATATATATATAAATGTGTGTGTGTGTGTGTGTGTGTGTGTGTGTGTGTGTGTGTGTGTATATATATATATATATATATATATATATATATATATATATATATATATTACCTACAGAATCTTTTATTTCTCTCAGCACTTTTGTTCTCTTTAATTTACTCTTAGATATGGTGCAGTTTCTTCTTTTTCTCCTTGCTTTACAATAACAATTTTTAATATTTTTTTTCTTATTTATCTCATATAACTCTTACTGTTTTATAAAAAATAACCTCATTAGTTAACTTCTCATAATATATCTTATCCATATTTATCTTTTCTTTTTCCCATATCACATAGCACCTTTTATACTTTTGTTTAAAGCTTAGCCACAATTCTAACCAATCCTTATAAAACTCCTTCATTCCTATGTGATCTCTCCCTAATTTCATTTTATCATCTGTACCTTAGCTATCCCATTTCACTTCATTTATTCCTTTTAGACCCTTACCTTTTTTTATATGTTCCTTTTGTCTTAATCCAAATCTCCGTATGACCCAAGAAACCAGTCATGTAAACACCTTCTTCTTCTATTGATAAGCTTTCTGATATCAAAAAATAATCTATTTCCATTCTCTTTTCTCCTGTTTCATAAGTCCATGCTTTTTCATTCCAAACTTTTAACTGCCCATATTTTATAATATGCCGTGTTAACTTAACATCATATGCTTTCTTTTTGGGTTGTGTCAAATTACAATTGAAATTCCCTGATACAATAATCTCCATATTAATTGCTACATATTGAATAATGTTCCTAAACATTTCTTCTCTCTGCTTTTTTGATACATATGCATAAATAGCAAACATTCTAATAACCTGATTCCCTCACCTTACGTCAACAACTACGTTCTACCTGTTATAACAAAAGTATCTAGCACTTTAATTGTATCTCTATATCAGATAAGAATGCCTGAACGCTTTTCCTTCCCAAAATTCCAAATCACCATATATACCCACCATACTTCTATTTGATTTCTTTCAGCTTGTGTTAAGAATCTAATGTCTTCTAAAATAATCAAATCACATTCCTGCATACTATAGCATTCCAGAAATCCTTTTCTTCTATGTTTTTTTCAAACTATTAACATTAAGGGCTAGCATTTTACAAGTAATTTACCTTAATGTAATATATGTATAATCATCTTTTTCCCTACTTTTTTCTTTTTTAAATCCCTCTGTAATCTTCCTTTTCCTATTCTGTGCTCTATATCAATATAATTTTTTTGTTTGACTATATGTCATTTAACCTGATTAGTATCACTCAACCTTGACTCTTCTTCCTCAGGTTTGTCCATATTTGCATCTTCTTTCATATTAACATTTTGTATCACTTCCTCTTTATCCATAGCATTTATCATTTATTTTTCTGTTTCCAGTATTTCTAATTCTTTCTCTTTAAATGTATTATTTTTACTTTTCTCTTTTAACCTCTCTAATGTTTCCACTTCCACCTCATTTCCTTTTTCTTCACATTTTCCTTCTCAATTTTTTCCATCAGCTCTCCCCATGACATACCTTTGCCACTGTCTGGTTCATTGATGTTGACTAACTCCATTAATAAATCATCTCACAACCCTCCCTACTGGAGGGTTGTAACAATGCATTCTTGTGTTGTAACTGCTTCAGTGAAGAGGTTTTGCTGAAACAAATCATTTGGGTCCATATGTACACATTCTGACTCCTTACACTACTCTTGAAAAGGCTGAACTACCTTTTCTGAATCCTTCACCAAGGCATCATTCTTAACTGATGTCTCCTCACATTCAGCAATCTTGTTTAAAGAATCCACTGCTTCTGCTGTTCGACTAACAGCTCCATAAATGCTTTCACCCTCTACAAACTGCTTTCCTTCTTCCATAATTGTGACTGTCTCTTCCTGCTTCTCCAAGCTGCTTTCATGCTCGGGTTGGAAGCTGGAAGAACCACAATGAAATGCATCCCTGTATGCGACGAGATGGGGAAGGTCCCCGATGGCACGGTCAAATTTCCCCTAGTAGTATAAATACTACATCAGCTCTCACCTGAAAAGAAGCCACTATTCTAAACCTGGTCAACAAGGGATAAATAGGCATAGATAGGTAAATAGGGTTTTCATTCTCTTTCCATTGAAATACCGCTTTCATTTTAGATAAGGTCTCAGAAAAAGAGCTTTTTTGGAGGGAAATAAAGTCAGAACAAACCTCTGAACTGATAAAGGAACCAATGTAGCAAACAGCAAAATAGTGAAGAAAAAGGCAGAGTCAGTTTTAATTATGTACTTAGCAATTTTTGAGCTGCAATGTATGTTCTAGAGTGTTGCTGATTTATACACTGATGTTAGTTTCTTCACTGCTTAGACAAGGCAATGAATGTGTTAAATTGGTTCGGTGATTAGAGTGCCTCATTGGCTGCTAGAATGTTTAAAGATGTGACTTGAGTTTTAATATTTTGGTCTGAGGAAGCGGATGTAATCAGTGAAAGCGCTTACCTTGTTGTGTTGCTATTAAGGAGTACTGTGTTGGAACCAGTTTGCCTTTTTCTTCACTTTTTTGGAGGGAAATCTGAAGTAATGATTTCCACAAAATTAAAATCTTCAACTTGTGGAGAAATTACTGAAGAAAAGCATTCTCTTTCCACTTTCTATTCTCCTGACTGAGAATCAGTGTCAGAATGAGAGGAAACTCATAGCAGGTACACTATCCCGCAGATCAGGCATTTGTGACTGGCTGTGCAGTAGACATTTACCTGTTTCCTTCCCCAAGACCAGCAAGAGTGGTTCTCCCTTGCCCAGTGAGGTTAATACCATAACCACAGAGGACATGTCTAACTCCCATTCCATAGTGGCCCTTCAAGGAGTTATACCAGAGAGACTGAGGGACATTGATGACAGCAGGAGTCCAAGGAACTAAATCCATCAACAACATATTCAACCATCAGCAGCTGAGGCAGTGCGAGAGCTGGCCTGACACCTTAAGACTCCCTAGCAGTTGTTTTGGTCTTACAGATAGCAGAAGGAAGAAATGAGACAATGATATCTGCTACATGGTCCAGCTGAAAAGGAAAACTGAAAGGCAAGTTGTGGAGCCTGTGAGAGGCAGTAAATCACCTAACAGAAAAATAAAGATTTTTTAGGTTAAAAAAATGACTGTCCCCAAAAGCACAGTGTCCTACCCCTATTATTCCAACACTACATGAAAATGTAGAAGTTAAGAAGAAAAAACAGTTTTCACAGTTGTGTCACATAAACAGTGTAAAAAAAAACTCCCCTACAATTCATGATAGTCCATAAAAACACTTTTCTTAGCATGAAGTAAATATATATTTTTTTACACAAAATAGCACAGTTTTTCTTCAGAAAATGAAGAAATGGAAGGTTTTTCCTAGAGGGGAGCCTACCCTTGAAAGATTGCTAGCAGACCATCAGTTCCACAAAGACCGCAGATGAAGTATATTTTGGAGGCAAGAAAGCTCTAAAGCTTTTGGCACCCAAACTGCTTTTATATGTGGCTCTGCTCAAGCCCAAAGTGGTAAGGACATCTAGAAGATGCCCTGAAGCTTTAAAAGTTAATTGGTAGTTTTAATGTGATTGGCAGAACTGAATACTGCATTGGGAAATGCTATGGCAGTTATGTTTGGATGCCACGAACCTTCCTGGGTTGAATGATGCAATTTTAATTACTAGCAAACTCAAATTGAGAGCATCCAGACTGTAGCATCTATTTAGTACCTGTTTTTGATTTTCAACTTACCTTTTTGTTAACTTAGTATTTTATGTTGTGTTTTATGGTATCACTTTTCTATTTGTGATTTGACAATTTCTAGGGGTGCATTGTTGCAGGGATCCTGAATGGTTACAGCTCTGTTTTTTAACATGATTGGTTTCTGTTTTTACATGCAGGATTGGTCAGTTAGAGAAGGAGCATGTCATTTTGTTTGCTTTTAACTGGGTATTGTGTTTCTTCATTCGCAGTTCTGATGATGTCTTTTAAAAATGAAAATGCTTAACCACATATGAGTCTGTGGATTAAACTTCTGTTTCATTTGCTGTCTAGTTGTTTGATTTCTTGCATTTTATTGCTATGTTCCAGTGCTGTTTTTTTGCTTGCTTTGTTTGATTTTAGATTTTTTCGTGCAATTCACTGGCATGTCAGCATCAGATACGGAAGAAGTATTATTTGGGAACACTCTCAATTTCAGTTTCCCAGACCTTGTGGGAAACTTAACATCGCTTGTTCAACAACTTACTCAAATTGTTTCTCAAAAATGAGTCATCTCTGACACAGCTGGCTCTCTTCCTTTGCAACCTCAAGCCAGCAGTCCACCAGCTCAAAAACAGTGCTTGAAAATAATCAGCCACCTGCAGGTAATCACTTTTCTTCATCTCAAAGTGATTTTTCAGAACCTGGTAATGTGAGCAGGTGGCTGGAGCATTTCAATTACCCTGAGGAATTATGTTATATTACAACCACACAAGGGGACTACTTGTCTTTAGACTAATAAATAACTGCGCTGGATAAAATCTTCGACAAATTTAAATCTCTCCAACTTGATAAGCCCTTTCTGGCTGAAAGTAATAATGGGTAACACATTCCAAAGGGATTACACATTTGGAAATTTCCACAGGGTGTTCAAGAAAATTTCCCATTCCACATGAAACTACTTGAACTGTTTGACAAAACTGGTTTGGAACTGGCCTATTTAATCATTAAGGGAAACAAGAAGCATATGCAAAATTTTAAGGAAGATATTCCCAAGCTGACATGTTCTATAACTGAAGACTGTGACTTTTCTAGATAAAAATCCAAATTCAATCTTATTTTTTCTGATATAGATATCAAGTTGGTCTCCATTAAATTTATTTTTATTTATTTAACATTTATTTCCTGGGGAAGTCAAGCTGGAAAAGAGCCCATTTTTAGGGGTGGCCTGGGCAGAAACACTCCAGATGCATGTCTTTGGAATGTGGGAGGAAACCGGACCACCCAGAGGAAACCCATGAGAACACAGAGAAGACATGCAGACTCCACACAGAAGGCACCCCAGCCAAAAATCGAACCAGAGAACATCTTGCTGTGATGGGGCAACACTAACCACTGCACCACTTTGCCACCCATAAACAAATGTTAAATAAATAACAAAATAAATGAATTCACCTCAATGAATGGTTGTTATTTGACAACATTTCTTTATCATTGCATGATTTTTTTATAGGTGAATTGGCCCATCATCCTGAAAATTTTTGGAATCTCTAAAATTCATTCTTCTACTGAGGACTCACCACTATGTCCCATTGTTGCAGCTAGTGGCTGTATCACAGAGCCACTATCTAGATTTATAGATCATAGACTCACGTCATTGTTTAACAATTTTCTGCATATTCTACATCACTTGTGGGATCTACTTGACAAACTCTGTGACATTCCCAGTAAGGCAACACACCTTTTTGTCACTCTTGGCATCAAAATTTTATTCATGGTGATCCCCCATGAACAAGGGCTTCAATGATTCATTGAGGCTGTCAAAAGATTTGGGTCACTTTCTGATAATGACTCCATGCTTATTTTAGAATTTATGGAACTTATTCTCAGCAAAAATGTTTTCCTTTTTGATGGCGAATACTTTAAGCAACTTAAAGGTGTTGCCATGGGTGCAGCCTGTGCCCCCATTTTCACCAGTGCCGTTCTTTTGTGGTGGGAAACTGAGACAATTTTTAAACTTGACTCCTTCTCCCACTGTGCTTCCTACTAATGATATTTGGATTATATCTTCATCATTTGGTTTGGCAACATGGAACAGTTTGACTGTTTTCTCTCTGATTTACATTCATCTTCTTCATTCCTGGAACTTACCTATTATTTAAGTGCTGACAAAGCACACTACTTTCAAGTTGAGGTCTCTAGAGGCTATGATGGAACTTTTGTCACCAACATCTACTGCAAACTTACTTTTTGTAATGTATTTTTACATTTTCACAGTAACCATCCCATACATAAAAAGAGAGGGGTGGTTAAAAGTCAATTTATACTTCTGTCTCATTTGACCTCTAATGACAATTTGTGCATGTTTCTCGAAAGAGAATATCTGAGCACCATGGTAGATTTCTTTTAACAACAAGTAACACAGGAAAGGAAAGGAAAATATGCTCCTATTATTAAAATTGGTAGCGGTTCTTCTAATATGATACTGGTAATGTTCACCTTAATGGCAGTATCAACAAATATTCTGACACTTCTTTTTTCAGGTTTTCAACAATATGGTATTACATTACTTTATGGATGCTTTACAGATTTGTAACATACTATCCAAGAACTGGTTCATTTTGCAGTGTGACGAAAGCCTCAAATCTCTTTTTCACTGATCCACCTATTTTAGCTTCAAAAATTGACCTATCATCAAAAATATTAACGAAAGACCTATGAAATGAACACACAGTGGCTCTTTTTTGATCCACAAATGTGGCTGTTGTCACCAGTGTTCTTTTATTGATACTGAACCAGATGGTGAAATAATGGGCAAAGACTGTAAGTGGATGGTTAAAAGGAGATGCAACTGCTTGACTGACAAGGTGGTTTACATGGCTAGATGCATCACATGCCCAGCATTCTACACTGGAAAAACCAACAATGCATTTAACAAAATAATTTACCAGCTTGTGTATAGTGTATTTAAAAAGGATGATAAAGGTGTATTAGCTAGGCATGTTTCTAGTTGTCACAAATGTTTCACATTCAGATCCTTTCTTTTGGAAAGGATTGATTCAGCAGCATTTTCCAGTGATTGGTAGAACCAATTATTGCATCGGGAAATGCTATAGCAGTTATGCTTGGATGCTGCAAACCCTCCTGGGTTGAATGATGCAATTTCGATTACTAGCAAACTCAAATTGAGAGCATCCAGACTGTAACATCTATTTAGTACCTGTTTTTGATTTTGAACTTACCACTTTAACTTAGCATTTTATGTTGTATTTTACGGTATCACTTTTCTGTTTGTGATTTGACGATTTCAGGGGGTGCATTGATGCAGGGTTCCTAACTGGTTATAAATCTGTTTTTTAACATGATTTGTTTCTATTTTTTTCATGCAGGATTGGTCAATTAGAGGGGGGAGGTATGTCACTTTGACTACTTTTAACTGGCTATTGTGCTTCTTCATTCATGGTTCTGATGATGTCTTTTAAGACGAAAGCCCTTAACCATGTATGAGTTTGTAGATTAAACATCTGTTTCATTTGCTACCTGGTCATTTGATTTCTTTCATTTTATTATTGCATTCTAGTTATGTTTTTCTGCTTACTTTGTTTGACTCTACTTAATTGTTAGATATATTCAGAAAGCTTGTGTCCAGCATGTAGTTCATCTTCTGAATATTTGACTTTAGAAGCAAAGTTGTAGTTTTAGAAATGTTAAAAGTTAATTTTGTTTATGTCAAGCACTTATACCATCCAAGCTGTCTTGTGGGGACTTGATAGCCTGATACATAGTTTTAAGTTATTGTGATGTTTAGTGTGGCATATTATAGAGGGAAAAATGCTGATCTAGTAATTAAATATTAAAAAGAGCTGGGTCCAAAACAGAAACTTGGGGTGTACCATATGAAAGACACAGGAACACACTGTCTCATTGAATGTAATTTAAGTGAATGGAAAAGTAGCAATTGCTGTTTGCTGCAATTACTTTTGCCAACAGTGATGTTTGCTTTTTTCTCCACTGTTGTGTGACCTCAGGGTTGGTATGTAAGTTTGGGGTGTGGGGGTCTTGCTCCCTGCAAAACAAGATTGTTGAGTTGTTCATCGAAAGTGGTTTCAGCAAACGGTTTTCATGTTTTTTCTGTTCACCGAAATTACTCTCAATGACTTGACGTATCCAAACTACAATATCGTGTACTGGTACAGTTTTTATACTTTAATAGCACTGATAGCCAGTTTTTTTAATCTAGCCTATGATTTACTTGTTTATGCTTTAGTTGTAGAGAGTATGGAAAAGAATTTGGTACTTTTATAAATCAAAGACTTTGGAGATATCCAGAAGGATGACATTATCAGGAAGTCTTGATTCAAAGCCTTAATGGCAACATCACAAAAATAATGGACTTTAGTCATAGTTCATTTCTTTTTACAAATCCACACTGGTTACAGTCAGTTCTGCTTTACTGTCTTTCAGAACGTTAATAATGCAATGGCGGTGTTGCTCATCAGATTAATTTCACTTTACTTCTCAACTGAGTTTTATATTTTAAGACAGGAATCACATTTGCAATCTTCCAGTGACTAGGGATATATCAGTACATAAGGCTATATTAAACATCTAATAAAAATCCACAAGACCTACTGATAAGATAACACCCACACTGAAAGCTTAATAGGTAATGGCTGGATTCAGTCTGCTGATGTGAAATGGTGGGAGTGTCGAGCTGTCTAGTGAGGATAACTTAATTTAAGTGCTCTTTGGAATCCCCCCATCTGAATAAACCAACAAAAATATCCTGGCATGAAGTCAGGGCTGAACTTCTAGTTTGTTATTGTTTCTAGCTTATGGCAGATATTTAAACACAAATTCTTTTTTGTTATTGACATTATGAACAACAGCATATTCTGTTTTTCTTTGCATATTTAAGGCCTTCCCTAAATTATGTTGGGACTGATTAAACTGAAAACATAATTATTTTGTTTTTAGTAAGACCATTTGAATGATAAGCCCTCCTTTTTTCTGCATTACATTATGAGTATCATCACATGATGGTAATATTAAGCAGAGTTCTGATATGGGCTGTGGTATTATTGATGCTAATTTACAATCCAACAAGGGACATTTCATCTGGCAAATGTTGAAGAAGGCATCTGTAGTTCAAATGGTGAATGATCTTAGCAATGGCATCATAATCCTTACATTTTTTTTTTTGTGTATTGTTTATTGTAAACCAAAAGGCAAGCTAAGAAAGCCAACTGGGCAATCAAATAATAAGCCAACAAGGGCTGGTTTGTCTCCTATTGGTAGAATTTCAAAGCTTTCCCTACTTACCAACACAGACACACCGACAAACATACACACACCTCACAGGAGATAACAATCAAGCAGATATCCAACATATTATATTCTAATGTAGGGTTTATATTATGTGTCTAAGAATATGGGCAGAAAACAAAAAGAAGGCATAGCCCAGGATGCTGGAGGCAATGTATATGATGGCATTCCAAGGAAGGAAGATTTTCATCTCTGAAGAAAATCAGAAATTTATCCTGATGTCATATGGAAATTAATTCTAATGAAAAGGCATTAAATTACAGAATGCTAGTGGCAACATATAGACCGGTTGCACTTAATTGTAGAACATCCGTTTGCTAATGTTACTTTCCATAAAAGAAGATTGTTCAGTTGTCTTTAAAATGAAAACAAACTGAGCCACTATGGTCTTTAATGGATTCCTTTATTCTTTTAATGATATTGTTCAATAGGTGATGCTAGAACAATCACGGGGAAGCAGCATTAAAATAGACTTTGTTATACTGAATTAAAAGTACTCACATCAGAGGTAGAATATTGAATGTCCAGCACCTGCCATGTTCAGATCTTAGGTACTTTTTTCATCTCAAGTGACATAGTCAAGGCTAGCCTGTTGATGCAGAGTCAAAATATCTATCAGTCATGCACTGATCTGCCATGTCCAGGAATGGAACTGAGTCACCTCAGGAATGGCGAGGGAAGGAGACAGGTGAATAAACTACCTGGAGTGAGACTACTGTTCACAGCTCTTTCTTCTGTGAGTGGAAGTGGCTTGAATAAGGATTATTCTCTGCCGTTATGAAGGCCAGTGATCTTGATAGACAGCTTATGTATATACTACAGAGATGGAAGATGATGTCTATTGACTTTATTTGGGAGATGAACTAGCTTCATGTTATGTACAGTACAAGGAAATACATAGGAAAATAACTGTTGCTTCTTCTGTTCAAGGTGATGGACTGTGGAGTAGATTCAGGTCTTCCTCACTTGTTTACATCACATATAATAACAGATTTGAATCAGACTGTATAATACTTTGTTCTACCGCTCATGTGGGTTGGGAGGTTGGCATAATGGTTAAGGTCAAAAACAAATAAGGACACAACTACGACTGTTGCTTCTTCCAGTTCAAATCCTCTTTACTAGTGCACAAGATAGACACAAGCGCTTTCACATAAATTGCTTCATCAGGTGTAACAAGAACACTACAAAAACACACCCTTTTTATAACAATTAACAAAGTCACATGACCTCTACCAATTAAAATTTAAAAGGCACATCAAACAACTTTAACTTACATAGAAAGCACTTGAAAAACATTCATAAATGACTCATATACATATAAATAAAGACAGATAAAACATTGACATAGTGTACACTATATGACACTCATAAATAGCTCATATACATATAAATACAAGTATATAAAATGTCAACACATTGAATCAGTAACATTAAAAACAAATCATAATCATAAAATCCTATCTAAAATATTCTATCTTCTAAATGACCTAGACCTTAATTTAGGTCTAAGAGGGACACATGCATTCAGACCACTCCCAGCATCAGCTCTCATTCTAACTATCCATGTTGACTCTAATTCCTCTGTTTTTTGCCTTATGTCACCTATTCTAGCATTTTTCATAAATCCTACCTATAACTAGAAACTTAAAACTATGTGTGGAATCAGTATTTCTGACATGTTTTGCTAGGGCATTCACACAATTCGATTTACTAATGTGATATAAGTGTTCCCTAATACGGTCTTTAAGTGCCCTGTCAGTTTTACCTGTATAAAAGTTACTGCATTTCGTGCAGTGGGCAAGGTAAATAACATGCTCAGTCATACAGGTGGCTGAAGCATTGAAACTGATCTGAATGAAAGAAACTACATCCAGTGTCCAAAAAGTGACAGTATAAGTACCACAAGGTGTGGTGCCCAAATTCGTCTTACTCTGTACATCTTTCGGATAACATAATCTTCTCCTTAAAGATTTATTGTTCCTAAACATGAACTGAGACTCAGAATCAATAAGCCTAGCCACATCTACATCTGTGGTAAGAATTTAAGGGAGTGAGTAAATATAACAAAAATAAATGTAATACTAATACTTACTTCACTGCTAAATTACAGTCCCAAACCAAGCATGTTTAGCCAACTTTAGTAATGTTTACATATTGAAGAAAATTTGCTAAACATCTACAATGCTGTAAAATAAACAGGAGTAAACATTTCAGTTGTTTAGGACCATGCTTTCAGAAAGCTTTTGGGTTACAGAATAGGAAATGGTGCACTTGGTAAGTCTAAACATAGAGGAGGCTACTTAAGTAAAAGTCCTGGAAAAGGTTTTTAATGGGAGTATTTGAGTTAAAGGGGGACAGGGGTGCTAATCCAAAGTGATCCTTGTAAATGTACTGGCAGTCAAACCTTTGTATATAAGCTAGTGCAACTTTATTCCATTTTAAGGTGTTATAAAACAACCTTTGTTGTGTCTTTCGGCTTTTCCCGGTTAGGGGTCGCCACAGCGGAACTCCGGCCTGCTAATGATTGGCAGTAGATTTTTACGTGCCGAGTTGCCGGCCCTGATGCACAACCTTCAACGAAGGTAAGCCCATTCACGCATGTCTCCACACAGAAGACACTCTAGCTGAGAATCGAACAGGACAACGTCTTACTGTGAGGCGACAATGCTACCGCAGCACCACCACCCTATGTTTTTCATATCAAGCTTTAATTCTTGATTGTTAACAGATTAATTAGTAGTTGCTGTGGAACATTAATATTTTACAGTACAGATAATAATCCCTTTCACAAAGCAGTATTTGTTCAGTTAAGAAATATGAAGTTCTGTAGTGATTAGCATGCATAGCAGAAAGGTTCAGACACCTCAACAACATGATTTGTAAAATATAAAATCTGATCAAGTGAGGTGTGTCCACACAAGTTCACTCAATTGTACTAATAATGGTTCACTGTTGTGCTGTAGTGGTGCTAAGGAACTAATCAGTGATTCAGAGCCATGCAAAAGTTGTATGGAGCAAAAGCACATTAGCAATTTTTTTACGTCTTTGAATCAAACACAATGCAGATTTAGCAACTGAGTTAAGTGTTCTCCCTACCAATCGACATATGCACAGACATCTACACACAGGCACAGAGAAGCACAGACAAACACAAACACACACACTTACAGAGTCATATCTGGACAGTCACACATACAGATATAATCTGATACAGGCACATTCATGCATGTACACATACACACATACACAGCCTCTACTTCCTTTGGCAATAATGGGTATTCAACGTAAAACTACCAAGTTCAGTCCTCTTTGCTCTGCCTTGAAATAGTGTGATAGAGCTTGTCTTTGAAATAGTGTGGTACAGCTTGTCTTTGAATCACGTTACCCTGCTATTTTGGTCCTTGTCTGTGGCAGGCAGAGCACATGGTTAATTTATATTAGCCATGACCCTGAACCAGCACATTTGCTAGGAGCATTACCCAGCAATACTGCTGTAGTGCTACATCATGCAACTTTAGCACTACAGTGTTCTTTGAATTGCCCCATCATAACACAGTGAGCAATCCTGATAGAACCAGGGTTGTGCAGTAAATTATGTGTTTCTAAACACCCTAAATTGCTATTTATACTGGTGCAAGCACCTTTCAGTGAAGTTACCTGATGGTACTGCTGTTATGCCATAAAGTTTTCTAACTTTTAGCACTTGACATGTTTCTAACATAACTAAATATTGTTGCTTTGGTTTTATTAATGATAACCGACAGTCTACTATTTTCAAACCATTTGTAATTGGTGACAGTTCAATGTTTAATTTAACTTGTATCTGAAGAATGACATGAGGGCAATATGGCCAAATCATCTTCGCATAAAATTACTATAGTCAGGATTTCACATATATATGTAGATATTTATTTATTTAGATAGTTATATTTGTTGACATGGAATGTCCCAGCTGAGAAGTTCTCTTTTTTGCAGAGACCTGGGAAGAAAAGTTTCTGAAACATTGAAGTATGTAAAGTACATTAAGTCAGTATATATCTGAGATGTCATGATATAACATAACAATTCTGAATAAGAGAAGAGAAAATTCAGAAAAAAATGATATATGTCATTTATAGACACCGAATGCTAAATTTATACATAATTGGTAGTAAAGCTTATTTAAGAATGCAGTGAGAGAGTTAATCATAAGGATCTGATGTGACTGATGGAAAGTTGCCTTAACTCACCGTTGGTCAATATATATGAACGGATCATACTATACTAGTTTTCTAAGACAGTAGGTATAAACATGACATATACATCTAGTATATATGCTGCAGAAATATAATATATGGGCAAACAATTTTCCAGAAAGAATAATGCATTTAAACATGGCTGTGAAGTAACGTATTTTGACCTTGCTAAGGCCTTTGACACCATTCCCCCTGCTGGCATTATACAAAAGCTAAATGCTTTAAATGTTGATCCATATGTGGTAGGATGGATATTAAACTGGATGAAAGACAGAGCCCACACAGTGCAAGACAATGGAATTAGGTCACCAAAAGGGAGGAAGGATAGCTGAATAAAACCATCTGAAGTCAGATCTGCAGCATTTGAGTATTCACACTCCAGGTGTTTAACTCTAAAATTAAAAACCACTATAAAGGAACGTTATTTAGCAAAACAAGTATAGGATATTAGAATACAGCTCTATAACAAATAATACCTACATCGTTTTGTACATCAGTTTGCTTTCTCATGCAGACTTGATTAGATGACATTGCATGTATCTTTACCAGTGCTCTGTGCTACACTGTTGCAAATCTTTTGTCTTTATCCAGTGACCTCTCTGATGGGTGTGATCAGTAGCCATTTGTGCGTACTTATTCAGTACCAGCTGTTTTTGTATGCCTGTCCAGACTGCAGAGTTAACTATGGTGTCAGTATTACCATCTCTAGTTTTACTGTTACGGAAAACATAGCAGCCTAAAAAAAATAGCTTCTGAGACTGCTTTCACCGGAAGGGTTTAAAAACCCTGTCAAACCATAATACTGGCTTCTACTGTATTCATTATGATTTGATAGAAAATATGTGAAAAACAACAAATGCATGATGTGTTTTTGTTTTCAGTGATAGTATAAAAAGTCTCTCAATATCAGTGATAATGTTTCTAATTTCATAGCAAATTATGGAGTCTGAAAACTTGCCTCAACCTGCCAGTAATTAGTTCCTCAATCCATGATGATTAGTTCTGCAAGAGAGCTAGCAAGAGCTAATTAAAGGATGTAGGCATGCAAATACATGCACATATACATAAACAAATTAACATCAAAGGAAAAGGGGAATTGAGATCATGTCATATGATACATGCATCCAAAAATGTTATCGCTCAGAAGAGCAAAACTATGGAATTGATTAAATGCATTCATTATTACTGATAAAATGGGATAAGTGCCATAGGAAGGGAGAGAGAGCAGTTGAAGTGTGTGTGCGCGTGTGTGATTGTGTGTGCGTGTGTGTGTATAGTTGTGCTTGTTTTCATGTACATATGTGCAGGAAGTATTATTGAGTACGACCATTTTAGAAAACTAATTAAAAGAGCCATCTCTGAAAAACCTATAAATGTATTTGTTCCCATTATCCTAGCTAAACAGCAGATGCAGTCTTGCAGCACTTACCACTTTTTACAGAACATGCTATGTTTTAAATGTACATTTAAATGACAATGTACATTTTTCAATGTTATATAGTGCACAGTTAAATATATAATTGCATTGTTTCTAATGACAGCCTATTCTTGTTTATCTGTCTTCTTCATGGTACTCAGTACTTCTTAATATTTTTAAATTCTACATTATTGCATTTTCTGTACTATTCAATGCCTAAATACCTGCACATTTTAAACTCCTATATGGTGTTTAATACTTGTGATTTGATTGTGACTGCTATTTGGCTCCACTTATAACTAAAAAGGGTCCTTGGATGAGCTCACTTATCTGGTTAACATAAAATAAATGAATGAATTAAAAACAAACAAATAAATAAATACCTACATACACGTGTACGCACATATACATGCATCAATAAATAAACAAACTTTAATAACGTTTCAGCAAGGTGATTGCTTCTGATCAAAATGACATAAAGCAGCTAGTTAACCTATTAGTAAGAAAAAGAAAAAAAATGTCCTTTCTTACAGCATGAGGTAGCTAATTTCAGAGTTTGTCAACATTTACTGCTAAGTTCTGAAAGTTGACAGTGAAGTACATTATTGAATGACAGTTATTTTCATTGATGTTTCTAGGGACTGGTGTTTGGATCAGAAATTTTCTACATCTTCAGTGGAAACACTGGGGGTGTGGGGGATGGTGTTTCTGTGTGTGGAGGGTCACATGAAAAGTGCAATAGTTGCCTCTACACAAAAAAGTAAGCTTGCAAGGAGCCTAGACTCAGGTGTAGGGATAATACAAGGCCTTCAGGACAGCTCTGTGAAGGCTGAAACCTCCATTAGTGTCAGGTAGTTAGACTTCAGGAGGTCAAATTCCATGTATGTCAATAGTAAAGTTTCACAGACAGAATAGTGGGAGAGGGAATATCTCACCAGCCTTCTACTGCAAAGTCTATGATGTGCTCATATTTAACACTGGAAGCACAAAACAAAATGTAAAGAAGCATACTGTTTGGGATATGTGACATTTGGGAGGTTGAGTGACTATTTACAAATAACTTAAAACAGTATAAAGACAAAAGCAAAAAAAGCATGTAGGAATTTTAGCTGAAGTACACTTTGTGTATTTGTCCTATGCAAACATTAATATTTGTATTTATTTATTTATTTATTTATTGCAGTTGGTTTACCAGGATAGTCCATTGGGCCATAATGAACCCGTTTTCAATGGAGTCCTGGGGAGAAAAGCTCCAAAATACATTCAAAGTTACACAATAGGTACAACAGGTAGTAAAAAAGAAAACAATATCAAATAGTACAGCAAGTATACAGTTAAATACATTGTGCAGAAAAACATATTAACTATTAGCACAGCAAAAAACAGATATAATAGAAAACATAAGTAAAGTGCATGGGGCGTGGAGCTACTATCCAGTGCGTTTTACCTGTGGACTTCTACTGCTTGGGTGGAGCGACCAGCAGGTATGTGTGAATACACTCCTCCCCTTTTACATTTTTATCCAGTGTAAAAAAGAACTGCATGCACGTGAACAGAGGTACATCTTTAATAACACAGACTACAGATTACTTTTCAAATGAACCTGTTATTTAGATGGAGTCATCATCACTGTTTCTGAACCACGATCCCTGAATAAATATTTACTATATGAATCCGGCTTCATTTTTCTGTTATGTTATCGTTGTCATGCCCATGACAGTGTTTATTTGCCAAATGTTATGCTTTTGCATATTCATCTTAGTAATATTTGGCACAAATTCTTTATCAGAAATGAAACCTCTCTGTCCTTATAAATCTAGCCAGTGAGATGATACTAGTATAGATGTACTAGAACTGTTTCACTTACAGGTATAGATGTACTAGAACTGTTTCACTTACAGGTATAGATGTACTAGAACTGTTTCACTTACAGGTGTTACATGACGGTGATCATCCTTTCCTTTTCAATCAGGGTTCTTGTTTGTCATCCTTCGTGGGTTAAAAACTGTTCATTCGTCTGTTTTGCAGACCATTTTTGTCATGCATCTTTGTTTTGTTGAGGATCTGGTCTGAGATCTCTGAAAATCACAGTATCATTGGAATTACGAGACTAGTAAGTCAAGAGACCATCTGCACCTTGTAAAATACCCACCTTCATGATACAACTCCTACTTCTAGAAGACAAACCAGATCAGGTCAGGAATGAATTTGTGGATATCCACCAAGACATCAAGGTTTGTCCTGAACAATTTAAGGATGTCAGTCTTATTTACATATAAGGGCAATTTGTTCCATAGGTAGGGTAAATGGTAGGTAATATACCTGTCCCTCCAGCATGTTCTTTTTTATACATTGGTAGAGATTTATGTCCCATTTGTAGAATATGTGGAGTTGTGTGTCTTATAGAGATGCACAAGATCAAGGAGGATTAGGTCCTTAATAGTATAGCATACAAGACATAGATCTGTATGTAAGACTCTATGAGTCTGTTTTTGTAACCAGGAGTCTTTAGAGCGGTAATATTTTTTATTTAGGAATCTCTGATATCTTTCTAGCTGTACAATGTGTTTGGATGGGTACATACCAAAGGGGATATTGTACCCTATAATGGGCTTAATCAGAACTGAATACATTAGGACAGTAACTTCGTTTGACCTGTATGAATTGCCTTTCAATAACAGGTATGCTAGATAGAAGGATTTCCTGAGTACTGATGATACATGGTGGTTGAAGGAGAGCAACTTGAACTTCCTGACTACTCTGTCTGTTTGGAGTGGGGTATTGGCTATACTGTAAGGTGTAGATTAGAGGTGTTTACCAAATGTTAAAATACTACACTTTTGTTGCACTTAATTTTAGCCCCTTTCTTGTACACATACATTTATAAAGATTAAGTATTGCTGTGCTCTGTATCCAGGAATCATTGGACAACAACATCCGACTTAAAATCATCATCAAACTTAGTTAGCCAAAGGGCTGGGTTTATTGTTTGCAGGTTGTAGAATATATGTCCAAAAGGAGTGGTCCCTGTAATGGGCTCTGAGATACTTCTCTAGTCAGATTCGTATGCTCGGGGTGGCACCTGTCACCTTACATCTGCGGGTTCTATATTTCAGCCAGGTTGGTATCCACCTTACTACACAAGGGTCTACATTTAGTTCTCTTAGTTTATTTACAATACCAGAATGTCCAGAGACAGGATGTGTGACCAAATGGCTACTATCCACTAACTCTGTGACCATCTCAAAGAAGTTGACTAAGTAAGTAGACATGACCTTCCACTGACAAAACCAAAAAGATGAAAGTCTAGTTGTATGAAGTTTTTGGTAAAGTAGTTATGTTGTGTAGCTTTGCAAATTAAACCACTTAGGTTGATGATCTTTTCAGGGTCTGTTGTAGGACTCCTCCTTATGAAGGGCATCACAGCTACCATTCCCCCTATTTCAGGTGCATACGCTGTGGGCCACGTTTAAGATAAACAAGTTCGGAGGAGTTTCACAACGGCATGTTTGGTGCTTTAATTAGGCATACAAGTAATGCAGGTACAGTTTTTGGACTCATGGAAGTGATATATTTAATTTTTGATAGAACATTTGCAACATGTTACTTTATCTTGGGGGGTGTAAGGGGCTCAGATTTGTGGAATTTCAGTTACTCTTTCTGTGATAAAGTTCACATTACATTTAATTGCAGGTATATTAGCTATTTCTCTAGAGTGAGTGATGCCAGTTTGGATTATTTTAGAAAACTGCTGGGCATTATTTCTTAATTTTCTGATATAATTAAAGAAGGATTTCTAACTATGTTTGGCTTTAGATTTCAGCTCTATCTCATGTTTTGCTTTGATCTTCCTGATGGTTAGTTTTATTTCTTTGCTGATTTTTTTAATAAAGTGTTCAGTATAGCTAGATTTAGTTTTGGTATAGGAGTTTATTTTTTTTCTTTTGTTATAGTGTTTATTTATACTGGTGGAACACTAAGGTGATTTGTTTTTAAATTTCTCATTATACTTGCCAGATCTACTGACTTTTTTATACAGGAACAGAACTTTGTTTTATAAGTAGTAGCTGAGGGTACATAACAAATGCTATTACAAGTCAAGTTTGAGAGGTTGTCATAGAACTTAAGTGAGTGTGTCTGTCACAAGTCTTAAATTCAGAATTGTTCACTGTGTGGAAACTTGAGACTTTACAAGAGAAGGCCACTAACTTGTGATCAGATTTAACCAGAGATGGTGATACAAACAGTGTGGTACATGTTGGGATTACATTGGTAATAAAAAGGTCTAGAATGATCTGCCCTCCCTAGTGGGCTGGTTGAATCCATAGGCATAACCAGCTTTAGAAGTATATGTTCACCATCTTACCAATGGATAATTGAAATCCATCCATCCATCAATGCACAGCCCACTTTTTCCAATTTTTTTCATATGGGTTTGGGGTGTCACGCCAACAATGACCATTGTTTACTGCCAATGTTCACATTGCCAGGTGGCTAGCTATGTCTTAGGATAATTGAAATCGCTACCAATAAAGAAAAGCTCTTTTATAATTGAAATCACTACCAATAAAAAAAATTCTTAAGAT
>NC_056731.1:108404444-108414444 GCF_019279795.1 Protopterus annectens | reverse complement strand
TTAACTGCTCGGTACAATGATAGGTGGTGAATACAAGCGACTGACCCTGGTGTCATTTGGTCATCTTAAGTATTCATTATTTTGGCTTTGCAGAATTAGTGCGTATTTATTTGAATTCATCTGGAATACTTTATTGTGGGTCTTTTTTAACACATTCAAAAGTCTTCAATGTGCATTGTTAACATTGCTGTAATTGATGGTTTTTGGTGGTTGTCTGTGTTGAAAATAAAATAACTCTGTATGTTATTGCATCTAAAAGTAGCAAGTTAACCATAATTTGTTACAACTTTTCATCACAAATATCAGCATTGTACACAATAATGTCTCAGCTGGTACAAACAAGATGTGTGGGAAAGCAACTGTTCATTGGCACAATGTCTAAACAAGCAGCTTTGCAGATTGTGGACTTGGTTCTGAGGTTGAGCTTTTGCCTGTGACTCCTTCTTTATGGAGTTTGCATACACTTCCTCTCTCTGTGGGTTTTATCCAGGTACTCCGTTGGTTATCTCTCCCAGAGTCTCAGCTGTATGATGCACACCTGTGGCCATGTTTACTTTTATTCTCATCCCAAGTTAATATCTGAGGGAAACGCAAAAAGTAATTATCTTGTTTTGGAGGGCTAGGCAGGCAGACATGTCTTGCATATAAGATTTAATAAATCTTTACAAATGTGTTTTGTTTATTGGGAACTACTCTTTAGTCAGCTTTGAACAGTAACTTTTAGATAAATACTTATTTCTCTTTTAAAGAAAAAATAAGGCTGACTTTCTTTCCTTACCTGTGATTTTTGTTCAGTCCAGCATTGACTCAAAAGCTTGTTAAGATGATACCCCAAAGACTGTAGAACTGTATGACTTCTGGGGATCTGGAAAGCCCAGGGCCGCCCAGTCTAATTCAGTTAATTTCCTTCACACTTACTACAGCAGTCTTGGACAGTTATGGTCCATTAAAATGATGGAGGAAAAGGCTAAAAAGGAAGACAAAGTGTGAACAAAAACAAAAAAGAAGTAAACTATCTGACTGTGTGGAGCCAGAATGGAGGGAAAACAGAGGAGAGACACTGGGAAGATGCAGGGGGGAGCTGATGTGCAATTGGGGGAGACGTGGAATCTTTGTCTAATGCTACATTTTACTGAAAGCTAGTCTTGTTGATTGAAATCAGACATCTCAGGTGAGTATAGTCCATAAAGGGGCTATAATGACTGGGTACTGAGGTAGTCTGTGGATGAAAGTGACTAACACCATCTGTTGTTTGATTACAGGTGACGGTTATTAACCTGTTGTAATACAGTGTCATCCCATTCTATTTAGCCCCACCCATTCATTTGCTTCCTGCAACCATGCCATGCTTTGAAGTCACCCGATGCTACTGACTAGAACAGTATTACTAATTATGAGTGAGTGTATGAAGTGGGAGAAGTGTTCACCCTCTACATATTTGATGAGGTAAGCCTAAAGGGACTTGCACAAGTCATATGACAGCTGACTAAAACTGATCATATTTCTCATGAGCACAGTATCTTACACTGGTCACTATGCTCCACCCCACAAAAGGTCATCGCAGCAGGCACATTAGCTGCTTTGTTCAGTGACCATATGGTCATATTTCTCACTTCAGTGTGCTCTAAAACATATGCTCAGTATATATTTATTACCAGTAAATTCACTCAGTGACTGTGGCGCCATTCTTTACAATGACCTTCTGCTCAAAACAAACTGAAAAGTTATACATTTCTCTATCTACCTAACTATATATCTATATATATGGCTCCCCTTCAGAATTTCGGATCTTAAAACTTCAAAACCCATATTTGGCATACGGCGCAAACCAGGAGATTTCCCTTGTCCTCGCTGTAGTGCGATCTCAGAGTTGGTATATTTAAGTTGTGGGGGGTGCAGGGGGTGCCCCCCCTGCTATACACAGTTTATTTTTGTTTGTGTTTTGCAGGTCTACTGCACATTTTTGAACATTCAAATGTTCGATCATATGGTCTCAGCCATATGGAATTCGAACATTTGAACGTTCGATCATGTGAAGTAGACCTATATGTGTGTGTATATATATATATATATATATATATATATATATATATATATATATATATATATATATATATATATATATATATATATATATATATATATATATATATATATATATATATATATAGTGTGTGTGTGTGTGTGTGTGTGTGTGTGTGTGTGTGTGTATATATATATATATATATATATATATATATATATATATATATATATATATATATATATATATATATATATATATATATATATGTATGTATATCACTACAGCAATCCTACTCAGCTGTCATTGCCATATTAGACACCATATCTCCTAGAAAATCCTAAAAAAATTGATATCCATATCCTTTCTCTCCCTGAATGTCAGCAGAAATCAGACAACTAATGCCCAACTAAGATTCTGACTGGAAGAGTTACTTAAGGTACATTTCTACTACTGTCTTATAGTCGTGGAAAACCAAAAACTAAAAACCAAGTGACCGCAAACTGAGAAATAAAAGAACAGAATGGCACCTGGAAAGTGCTAATCACTACAGATTCCACAATAGTCAATGGAAGAAACAACTTTATTAACTTTCAACATCAGTTGCGCGCTTTCGTTCCCCTAGAGTGGAACTTCATCAGAACTCTTTTTTATGAAATTCCACACTAGGAGAACAAAAGCGCTCGACTGACATTGAAAGTTAATAAAGTTATTTCTTCCAGTGACTATTGTGGCATCTGTAGTGATTACAGACCTGACAGGATCTATACATTAACTTACCACTGAAATCAGAGAAACAAAAAAAAACCTTATTTCCTAAAACAAATTTCTAGCATCTAGAGAGTACTGACAAATCACAAAACTATCTAAAAATATAGCATCCAAGCACAAAGAATAATCTGCATTACTTCAAATAAATAACCTTATAGTTGCTGACCTGCTTCTAGCAAAGTACACCTAATTTTACAAATGCTACCACGAGGATGACTTTTGTGATCACAATGTTACACAGATTCATTTCAAAATTGCTGATGGGGAGAAAGTTATAAAAAACTTTGTCTAAGCACAGAATGACTACCACATCATCAACTAACATGTCCCCAGTCTTCTTAAATATGAGCAAATCTCCTATACCGACCACTTGCGAAAAGTATTAAAAGTTCTGGGAAGATATCATCCCTTTCTAGTTGAATGAAGCTCTCGTTAACACCCGTTCACAAATTTAGCCCATCTTTTTCTTTTATTGCTATCATCCCATCCCTTCACTCTGTCCTCTTGCAAAAGTTACGAAAGTGTAATTAACAAACAGGAGGAAAAGCAAAAGTTCTACACTCACAAAATAAAGTGTCAGGTTGTGAACGTGATGCACTCACAAAATAAAGTGTCAGGTTGTGAACGTGATGCACTCACAAAATAAAGTGTCAGGTTGTGAACGTGATGTGAAACTGGATTGCTGGAAGTTTTCACAATAGACATGAGCTCGGGCAAAGTTGCTTAACTTATGCTGTTACAAACAAAACAATCGTGGAAGCTTCTGTTATACTGAGTCCAGACTGAAAGTTTAAAAGTAGCTATATCCTTATGTCTGTGTGAGTTTGTGTGCACAGAAAATGTCATCCTCTGATAATCATCCATGATTCTCAAAAAACACTAAAGTGACATAAAATGACCAAAGAGCTCTGTTCAATTATAGCATCCATAGTAATCTCAAAACAATGTAGCAAGAGGTTTGGCAAAGTCCTTTTTCATCATCAATGGTCCTAGTTTATAAAACTCGTTGCTATTTTTTGTTAGACATATCACAGAATGATACAAGAATGGATAGATATGGATATACTGTATTACATAACTTTCTTTAAATCATACCATGCACAAAACAGGCTTACTTTTCACACATGTCCATCTCATTTTCTTTGCATTTGTTTCTTTATTCCATTGTTTGACGTTCTCTGTTACATGTTATTCTACCAGTAGGTACTTGCTTCTTTAAATTACTTAAGCACTTCCTAACTATGCTCAAACACTATATTCACTGGCAAGAATTAAAAGTGGGAAGGTTGCTCACTGATAATTTCTGTCTGAACAGAGGGACCAGGCAGGGCTGTCCTCTTCCTCCTTTGTTATTTGCTTTATCCTTAAAGCCATTGGCAAGGAAAACAAGGGACTCGGATATTCTAGCATACAATTGGTGTGGTAATCAAGGAAAGATGGCTTTATTTGCAGATGATATTACTTCATACGTGATAAATCCAGTGTATGACATTTTGGTGTTGTGGAATATTTTGAAACAGCTTCAAGTCTTTCAGGATATGATATTAATAAAGATAAAACAAAAGCTATAGCCGTAAATTATTTACACATTCAAAATGGCTCATCAATACCCATAGCTATGGAGACATGAGTATGGATTCAAAATAATCCTGTTATGGCAACTAAGGCTATGTGGGAAGAAACTAGATAAAATATAATATAAAAACGGAGAAAATCACCATGGAGCTCTGGTCAAGAGCTCTGGTAGCTCTTGTTTATGGATATGGATATTAAGCAGTGAAAAATGCTTTTAGTCTCTTTAGTTTTACATACAGATCAGGCATATTGTTAACAACTGGAGGAGATGTGGACAATGATTAATAAAGATTTTGAAGGAATTTATCTGGGGGGGGCAAGAGAATAGTGGGATAAGCTGATTCTCCCAGTAGAACAAAGTGTTTAAGGATTACCTGATATGAAGGGATAATTTATACCTACATAGTTAAGGATCATACACATGGCATAAGCAGAAGGTTATAATTCAAAGTGAAAAGAGATGATGATGAAACAGCGGGAGTTCAAGAAATAAGGAGAGAGTGTTTTTTTGGATGCAGATCCCTGAGGAAAATAACAATAACCATACAGGATATTATATTCATAAAGTTGAAGAAAGTATTCTAAGAACTAAGCCAAAATAGAAATGGGGATAGAACATTTTGCCTTTAGGGATGACTGGAAGTAGGGGTAGAGAAATAGGCAAGAAAGGATTGAAGTTTACTGGAGAAAACTGGCAAAGGAATCAGTGTATTAGGAAATAATAAAAGAAGGAAGGGTAACAGAATGGGGTGAGAATGAGAAGAAGTTTGGACTGTAGGTTAGAGATTCCTTTCCTGACAGGGATTTATATCAGAATACAGGCAAAGAGAAAGGGATAGACTATGTATCTGTAAAATCTTTCATTTTGCACACCAGGCATTTATATCAAATAACCCCAGTAGCATAAAAAGCAAGAAGAAGCAGTGCAGTTTTTAAATTTCCATGTAGGATTTTCCATAAAAATACCTTTTGGTGGCATTAGTCATTTATGGATTTGCATGTAAAAAGTTAAAAACAAACAAAAATTTGTTCAATGTCAAACATCAAGCCTTGTAGTAACTTCCGGTTTAAATATTTAGTATAGTACATTGTGCTTGGCTTGCCAGTAGCATCCTGAAGTCTTACAGTGACTTGTAATTGTGACTATTTTTTTTCCTGTAATGGAGTACTTAATGCTGAAGTAAAATGTGTGTGTGCACAGCACACTGCTAAGCAGTAACACAATACTAAGCAGCAATGTAGTGAGCGCAGCCAGGTTGCTCATTCATGAACTTGTTACTCCCAGTAGGTGGCAGTTAAAGCCCTAAGTTTCACCCACCCCAAGTTTTACCTCAAATAATGTATTTTAATTTATAACAGTTCAAAATAACTTATTTTAAACAAACAACACACTATTCTCACTTTAAAGCACAAAGCCAAGCATTTCAAATCATTATTTATTTTGTGAATTAAACATATTTAAGCAAGTACTCAGATCATACCCAATACTGAATTTACAGCCCTATCCCAAACAAATAAGCCTGTAGTCTCCATTGTACCTGTCACAATATCAGCTCATTTTTTTGCAGTCACCACCACCTCCAAAAACTCACTCATTGTCTAATCTACTCTAAATATATTACTGGTAAAACATTTCAACATAGTAATACCCCCCCCCCACATATTTATATTAAGACTTGTATTTGTCTAGCATTTTTACTTGTCTAACACCCACATCCAAACACCATCAATCATAGTACTCTTGTTTATTTTCTCCTCACCTGTGGCACCCTCCTTCAATTGCATTTTTCCCTGTTCTTTAACCCTCGCCCTGTACCAGAGGCTCATATTTTTTTAATTAACCAGGTAAATGCACTGTTTACAAGTGTCCATTTTAAAGGGTGACTGAATGGCACTGCCTGGTTAAGAGATTTAGCAGGAGTATCAGAGCAAGCAAAAGGAAACGAGAGGGCCAAAGCCAGGACTTCAAAATAAAGCAAAAGAAAGGAGGCTTCAATTGCAAAAAAAAGTGAAAGTACAAGTTAGTAAAAAACATTGACCTACAGTGGGTGGACGACTAGAAACAGAAGATTCAGGACATAAAATGGACATAAACAAGGAATGCAGCACACTAAGAGGTATACAAAAGAGTGTAAGAGACGAAATTTGCAAATGAAAAGTGATAAGAGTAGGATTGGAAAACACATGTATAAAAAAAAAACTGTACTGACTGACCAAGACAGAAGGAGGAGGGATACATAAGAAGTAGTGTGAGACAAGGGGAAGAGAATAGCTGAAGCATGAACTGGGGTGAAATTCTTGGCTAGGTTTATAAGGGCCTCCAGGCCAGTAGCCTAGTATCATCCTATGAACCTAAGCTCTGTGATAGAGGAAGGTAAATAGTAAATGAAATGTTATTTAGGCTTAATATAATCATACACTCCACATTCCAAATGAGACATTAACAGCTCAGCTCAAAAATGGTTATGCTGCAAAAGAATACTGTTTTTTGTGTTTTAATTAAACAGGATATGTATGAAGGAGCGCAGTAAGAGTGGGGGCAGTGAATGATATAAGGAAGGAAAGAAACAGGGTATATATAAGGGGCAATAAGGAGGCAGTGAGCAAAACAGGATATGTAAGGGGCAATAAGGGAATAATGAGCAAAACATGGGATATGTAAGGGGCAATAAAGAAATAGTGAATAAAAGGGTAGCATTAAAATGAGGACACAGGACCTAGATATACAAAAATCTAGCAAAGGAACAGAGGATTAATGGGGAAGAATGTGGGGACCCTAAGCAGACAGTGTCTTGTTATAGTTATGATAGATAGATAAGGGTCCAAGATGTGGGCTGCACAAATCAGAGAGGACACTACTCTGAAGTGGAAAGGTGCATATAGATTTGTACAGTTAGTACGGGAAATGGTAGGGGTGCACCCATTGAAGGAGCACAAGAAACTAAAAAAGAGAAGGAAACAAAGATGGGGAGGGAGACAAAAAATAAAAGGAAATATGAAAGGCAGGAGGAGAACAAATGTGAATATATGAGAGGCGAAATAAGGAAGAGAATAACAAATTGCAATATTAGCTATGAAGAATTAAGATATATATGAAATTAAATCATGGAATGTTAATGGGCTGGGGGAGAGGAATAAAAGAGAGCACTGAACCATATAAGGAAAACAAAAGCCCAAGTGACAGGTTTACAGGATAACGGCTGAGCAATATAGATGTCAAGAAACTGAAGGTAGGAGGATGCAACCTGGTAGCTTGGTAGCTAGCTCAGCATGGGATACCAAGAAAGGAAGGTGAGTAATAATTCTGGTAAGGAAAACATGGCCAGTGGGGATAAAGAGAAGGATAGAGGACAGAAAGGGCAGAATGGCAGTAATCAAAGGAACATCAGAAGGAATAAGGTAAAGATAATTACAGTGCATATACCCCTGGGAACAAAGGTAAAAGTTTTGAGAAACATAATGATGGAGATGAACAGATTTCAAGTAGGGATTATAATTTATATAGGGAAGTGGAACATTACAGTAACTCAAGACAATGTGGATAAAGAGCCAAGAAGTAAAATAATTACAAAATAAGGAAGATACTTGAGAGATCATTTGAAGGCAATGGGGGCTGTGATGAATGAAACTGAAAAAGGCAAAGGAAATAGGTGAATATTATACATTTTACTCCTCTAGACATAATATCACTATGGAACATGCTTACATGTTAACAGAGTCAATGACAGAAGCCCTTGTGTATTCAGATCATGTGGTAATTAGTCCTGAAACAGATGAAGAAGGCATATCTGAAAAGATAATTGAGATTGCCTATAATATTATTAGAAATATAGGAATGGATTGTGGAAATTATAGAACAGAAACTGGGGAAGATGGATACCTTGGAGATTTCTAGATGGCAACAAGTTAAGAAATAATAAGAGAGGAGATACAAGACAGAGTAAAAAAAGAAACAGAAGGGGTTAAAAACAGAAATGAACCGATAAGAGGATTGGTTCTTATACAAAAAGAAAAAAAGGAAAGGGAATTAAACTTGAAGGGATTCTGAAATATGAGGATCAGAGAATTTGGGAAGAGAAAAAAGTAGTGGAAAAGTTATTCTTTAACATGAACCCCAACACAACTAAGCATTAGCTCTAAGGCTACGATAGCAGGACGTCAAAGGATATATAGGATAAAACAAGAGAAAGGAGAGAAGGCAGAAGTGAAATTAGGGGGAATATTAGAGAGATTTTGGAGTTTGATTAACACCTGTACAAAGACAGAGGTGAGGAGGACATGAACGGATAGCAGGAAAGAGTGCAATGGGAGATAGCAGTGTTAAGAGGAATAGAAGATTTTGAAAAAGATGAATTGATAAAACTAATAGAAAGGGAGGAAATAGATAAAGAATAGTAAAAAATGGCAAAGGGTAAATCTGGCAGTGATGGTATACCAACAGAAGCCTGGGAGTTCAGGAGAGAGATGGTGGTGGAAAGGTAAAGAAAACTTTTCAGTGACATATTGGATGGAGGGGAGGTTCCTAAATCATGGAAAGATGTAATAACCATGGTTATTCATAAACAAGGGAAGGACTTATTGTGTCCATCTTTATATAGATCCATTTTGATTTTTAACCACAATTATAAATACCTTATCCAGATACAAGTTGATAATTTAGGTAACATATTAAAGAGATAATAAAAGATGACCAGACAGGATTTTTTGGGGAGGGGAAAGTGCTAAACCACAAATATCTTAGTAAAGATATTACAAATTTTGTAAGAACCACAAAGAAAGAGGAAATAATTAGTATTAGTCTCTTTAGATGCTGAAAAGCCTTTAATAGGGTTAAATGGGAATATACATTTAAAGTGCCTGAAAAATGGGGCTTCCTGGAAAAAAGGATCAGCATGATAAGGCAGTTGTATAAAGGGGCAACAGCAATAGTTAAAATAAGACCTAGATTATCAGGGAAAGTGCAGACTGAGAGAGGTACACAGCAGGGATGTCCACTGTCTCCTTTTCTATTCACAATTTATTTTGCACCATTAGAGGGAAGTATATGGAACTCAGAAATAAGAGAATACAGATGGGGAGATGGAGAAGGAAGGGGGGAGAAATGAGAAGAGATAAGAAGAGAAAAGAAGGGAAGAGAAGAGCACTGTGTAAAGATGATATATCAGTTATAATGACAAAGCATGAAAAACACTGGAAGAAGCCATGGAAAACATTACGAGAGCTTGGGGAGGTATCAGGTTCTAAGATAAATAAAGAAAAACACAGGCAATCTTGAGGATGATTAAAGAAGACAGAAATTGAGGCGATGTCGAAGAGGGGATTTGGGCTGAACAAATAAGATATCCAGGAGCATGGATGAGTAGTCAGGTAGAGAACATTGTTAAAAACACATACAAGTATCTATATAAAAAACAGATAGCAGCTATTAAGATGGAAACTAATTAATATGGATATTGATAATAGAGTATAGGAGTTGCATATGTGTATAATGCCACAATATGTAAATGCAGGGCAAGGACTGAAGAAAGTAAAGCAAACATGTAGTGAGTTTATCTTGGATGGGGAACACCCAAGGGTGACCATGGGATAGAATGACAGAAATGAAAGAAAATGGGGGACTGGGAGTAATAG